>NW_004440244.1:0-1433 GCF_000330505.1 Entamoeba invadens IP1
GGGTATGTAAGAACAAAACATTGGGGTTTAAAAGGGCAAAAACATTTTAGAATTTCTCCCCTGTCGACATTCAATATTAGTTGTATATGTTCGATTGCAGAAAGTGGAGACAAATTTTGCAGGGTGTTTAACCAAGTCGTTGATGGAGATATATTTTCTGCTGGATTTAAATTGCTTGTTGAACATTATATCTGTTTGCTTGGAAATGTCGTTTTTGTATTGGATAACGCTGCCGTACATCAAAAAGAAATCATCAAGCTTGCAGAAAATAGAGGCTGCAGAGTTCTTTTTAATGCTCCATATTCTCCAGAGTGTAATCCGATTGAAAAAATATTTGGTATATGGAAAACTAGAGTTGCTAAACTCGAGAACAATGATTTAAAAGAACTGTTAAAAAATATTGGAGATTGTTTTGAAAGTATCGAAAAGTTTGATGTCAGAAAAGTTATTGGTAATTTTTTCAACGAAATAGCCGAAAAAGTGATGAAAAGAAACGATTTATAGCTAAATGTTTATTATTTTTGTTAATTTTATTTGAAACAAAAAATGTCAATTTTGAAACAATTTTAATTTAAATTTGTACAAAAAGAATTTTATTTGAAACAATAATAATTAATTATGAGACATTTGAAAAAAGGTACATTTTTGTTTTTTGTGAAACACTTTAAATTTATTTTGATAATATTTTTATTTTATTTGGTACAATCATATTTATTTGTTGAACATTTTTAAATTAATTTGAAACTAACTGTAATCAAATTAGAACTTGAATTTTTATTTGACAGTGTATTGAGAAAAATACCAAAAAGTTGTTTTTTTATTCTTATTTTTTTTAATTCGTCGACACTCACGTTTAGTATTATTTAAACACCAATTTGGTTGTTACACTTTATTATGGGTTTATTCTTGATAAAAATATGCCGTCGATGTCTTGTTTGTGGTGCGAAGTATCGTGTTATATGCAAATCAAATAACGGGATCGGGTTTTTTGGAAAAGGCTGGCTAATATTTCAACATTTTCCCGAAATTGTACGAAAATAATTGAACGGTATTGGTATTTTTTTCAAAATAAAGTCGGTACTTTCGATTTTTTGTTTTTATTTTTTTTAGGAAAAAACAAAAATAAAAAACGGGACTTTAGGAAGTTCTAAAAATATGACAGTACCGACTTTTGAAAAACAGTTTACATTTCAATAGCAGTTCAATGTTTTTGATTTGAAAACAGCTTCGAATTGTTTTTTATATCGAGAAAAGTTCAAAGAATTTTTTATCAACTTTTCTTTAAAAAATGTAATTTATGTACACAAATTAATTTTAGGAAGTGTACGAGTATTTTCTGGTGTACGACAATTTTCTGGTCGACTTTACCTTCATTTGTTAAAAGATTTAAAGAAAAAATCAACTTGAAATATCTCATATCTTCTGGATACGGA
>NW_004440242.1:0-1132 GCF_000330505.1 Entamoeba invadens IP1
CGTGCCTTAATAGTTAATAATTTAAATAAAAAAATTATGTTTGTTTTAATATTTATATTAAATCTTAAACTATATTTCCAACACAAAATATTTTGAAATTATAACAACATTTCAGCTTTTTTTATATTCATAGACTAGTACAATATAATTTTTTGTGTAATCGAAGCTTGTCTCTAATGTACATGATAACATTGGAACTGTTTGGTTTTGTTAATTCATTTACATATAATTGTATTGCATCGACCACACGTCTCAAACCCATTTTCGTCACACTTCCCGATAACAACTGAATATACTACGTTTAATGATTGGTCGAAAATATGCCGGCTGATTGTTACATCGGAAGTTTATTCTTGATATCTTAAATCAAGTGTAGTATAATTTGATCTTGTTTTTTGAAAGTCTTCAAAGATGTTTTGTTGCCATTTTATATAAGTTGTAATATCCTGATGTCATTTCGGCTTCATGACTGTTGTCAGTCTACAACCATTGTACTTTATTGATTTTCCCTGCAAGTGCCAAATTGTTACCAAAGACACTTCTTGCTGCAGACAACACTTAGTTAGTATGGCTCAATAACAGGTCAAAGTACCATTGTTGAAACAACCTTTCATATTCGCTCTGGTAGTTGTCGTTTCCATTTCCATATAAATCAGTTGATGTTGGTGAATTGTATCGACCAGCGTTAGTTGGTTTGTGCCTACTTGTACTCAACCAATACTATTAATTGTTTTATCAAAATTCTTTAGTGACTTGCTGTTTCTACACTGGAAAAGTCTAATATGACAACCCAAGTTATTTGGTGTGCATTATGAGTGTCTCGTCTAACCACATATTTGATACCACAACTTAAATTTGGTTAAATGTTTTATTGTTGATGCCGTTTTGGAAGTTTTGCATTTGTGACGCTATGAACTCATTGTGGATTTCATTTGGGGTTCTTTATTTTAAATATGCTTTGGTCATCATTAGCTATTAAAATATACTCTTCGTGGTGTTGTTTTCAATGTCTTTAAAGAACGTGTTATTGAAAACGCCGGTGTTTTTCGCCCACTTCTAAATCTCAATTGTCATAGTTTAAGACTTTATCACCACTTTAAATAACGACATCACTATTTAGCCTTCTTAATTA
>NW_004440241.1:0-1616 GCF_000330505.1 Entamoeba invadens IP1
TGACATAGAATTGATTAGTGGATGAATGTGTGATTTTTAAACATCACTGCGTTTGTGGACTTCTTTAATATATTTTAAAGTCCAAATTTGTTGTCAGAAGTTAATTGTTTCTAAATGCTAAATTTAATTTTTTTAATGAATTGTGTTGTATTTATTAAATAATTAATCAAATGATTAGTTTGATAACTTTCATATTTGCTTTCTTTTATACTTACTAAATCATCATTTTCAATTTTAAAAACAAACATCAAGTGGTCGCAATTGACCGTTTATGTATCCGAATAATCAATTTTATTAACGGGAATCGGTGTTACCAAAAGGTATGTTTTTATTGGAAGTGAATTTCATTTAAACAATGGGAAGAATTTGTAACCCAAAAAATTCAAAATCATTTTTAATATTACCATTTTTAATATGAGTGCCGTAATTATTTATTTATTAAATGCAATCACTAGTAAAATATTATAAATCATAAACCTGCGAGTAGTAAATATATTATATAAATAATTATAATTAGTAGTAATTATTTTATTTTTTTAAACTAAAACTAATAATAATTATTATTAATGTTAATAATTAAAGATATTAATAGACAATAAATATAATGCTTTAAAAACTAAGATATATACGTTATTTTATAAATTCAAATATTTAATGAAATAAAACTATAATATATAGTAAACAATATGCTGATAATAAACCTTTGTACATTAGTAAATAATAGTTATATTATTATTTAATAAAAAAATACAAAAATTGAAATTATTCTATAATATTAAATGTTTTTGTATTTATTTGCTATAAAAAATAATAAAACAATTATTATATTAATGGTTTTCTTCAATTTGTAAATTCCATGAATAATGTATTTTCTTAAAACATGACAAGTGCCCGCAAATTTATACAATTTTAGACTTATGTAGGCGGTTTTTTAATAATGATAATATTGCCATTTTTATATAAGTGTTAAAAACAAAACAGTAAATTTAGTGTGGTCATTACACCTTATGCCAATTTTTCTTAGATAATTATAATTAAAATAAACTAGTTGTATAATTTGAAAATAAAAAGCTTTTTGTTATTTTTAATAAAAATATTGAACTTAATAAAGATGATAATTCATTTTAAATTATTAGTAATAATATACATAAGACTTAGTGATTATAAAATAAAAAATAAACAAATCACCGTCAAACAAATTCTAAATAATAAAAAAAGTAAACAAAAATGGATTTCTCTCAAAAGTTTACACATTTTGAAAACTCCATCTACAAAATATTTACAACATATTTCACACGAGGAAGAGGGAAATGCATAGTGTCAAGAATATAGAGTGATAAAGTTAGAGAAGTAATTTCTATTGAAACAGACTTAAGTACAGATCTTGGTGGAAGTAGCAAATACTTAGAAGAGGAAAAAAATATCTAAGGACTGAAGAGGAGGAAGGTTCCTAGATAACCTTAATTGGATTGGGGTGAATCGATCCTAAACAACAAATGTAGATTTGGTAGAAGAAACTGAGCTTAAAAAACGTTTACGCATGAAAGGGAAAAAGACTAAAAGTTCTTTATAAATAGTCAAAAAGTCAAAAAAAGACTGAGAAAGTGGTAACAGGA
>NW_004440239.1:0-3333 GCF_000330505.1 Entamoeba invadens IP1
ATTAGCTTTTCAAAAGGTGAACGCGATTTATTCGTTAAATTATTATAATCTCAATAATCGTTACGTTATAAAATTCCTTTTTAAAACCACATTAAAATGCCACATATAAACATATATCATTTTCAAACCATACTTGGCATCACATGTTAAACCTTTCATTTGTTGTATGATAACCAACTCAAATAAGAGTTGTACAATTTTTAAATGTTGTGTCACTTAACACTTAATTATTTCACCATGACTATGACATTAAGAAAATAAATGTAAGATTCCTTTTAAATGTTATTCTTATTCGGTGTTTTACTTTTCCTTAAAACATAGTTAATATCGTTTTAATTTGCATCACAGCCATCACAACTTACGTCACAACAAATATTAAACACAGAGTTGGCATTTAAATAAGTCTTAATGTTGATTATAATTATTTCATTTTGGAATATTCAAAAATGAAAATGTAATTGCCTTTATTGAGTCAAATATGTTTGTTTTTATTTTACAATTTCTTGATTTTTAAACACCATTCAAGAAAATAACACCACTTCCATAATTTTGAAATAAATATGTGTTTTTATATCAAAACTGTAAAATTGTAAAACATTTTGTACACTAATTCACACGTGAGTGAATATAAATCATTTACACACTCTGAGAACACAGAAGTTCCACTGTTTAAAATATTTGATGAAAATCAGAACAGTAAATAATAATAATTATACAAACATCCAAAGCCATTTAAAGTGCTTCTTTCATTGTTTTTGAAAATAACTTAATATTGATTGAAACACATACTGTTTTTACAAACCTTGATTACAATGAATTTTCATGTGTTTTACATCTCAAATTATTTGGTATATTTGAAGTGTGAAATTGCCATATTACTTTAAAATAAAATGTTGTAAAACAAATTTAATATGTTCCTCAAATATATAGTTAACTCTGTGTTGATGTTGATAATATTTAAAAGTGGGTTCAAGGAGTACACTTTTAAATAATACTATTTTTGAAAATTATCAAAAATACTATTTTGAAGTGTGAAGTATTATATTTTCACAAGACAAATGCCTGCAATTATTTGTGTGTGTTTTAGCATCACCATAAATACAAATCGTTTTCTCTGAAATGAGAAATCGATGAAATAATAATATGCACAATACATTATAATCATTAGTGAATTTCAATCAAACATCACATGCATAAAAGTCTTCAATTTTAATACATTCTTGATTAACAATTTGTAAACGTGGTGGATCTATTATTTTAATAAAACAATAATGCTTTGGTAAAACACTTGCTCGACCCCATTTAAAACATATTATCTAATAAACACAAGTTCATTCTGTACATGTTTTAAAGTTTTATTAATAACTTACAAAAAAATGTAACAAGTGAATTTGTTGTTCTTCAGTCAAATAAGTTTTTGAACAATATTAATAAATTAAAGTTTTTCAATAATTAACACTTTTAACATAATATTAATCATCTTTTTACGAAGTTAATTGTCAAAATTTTTTTTTCAAAAAGCATTGTTAATCGTATAAACAGCATCATTTCAACAATTTAGTGTTTCATTAGAATAATATTCCATCATGTTTTGAGTCTTCTGTGTTTAATTTATTTAATATAAAATCATCCTAATTTCGAATTACAAATATTTCAACACTTTATTCGTAAATAATTAAAGAAATGTGATCCTAAACGTTTAAATTCTTATGAACAATCTATACATAGTGTATATACTTGTTAATGTTGTAATAAAGAAAAATTGACGCTTCTTAAAAAATTTGCAGTAAACAGAGGTGTAGTATTAAGTTGTATTTATTTGAACATGAAAAATTTAAATACAATAAATTGTTTGCCAATGTTAGATAACATGTTTATGTCAAATTTAAAAAATATTTTTTGTTACAAACACTTTAAAATAGTGTCAGAATGTTTTCAAACATAGTCATAACTAACGACCAGTAAACTATTGGAAAACTTCATTATATTAAATTAAATGAGTGATTAAATTCAAAAAATGTAGTTGTGATTAAACAGCTGAAATTGTGTACATAACAAAAACGATTTAAAATTTATAAACATTTTGGTGTTTTTCAACTTGGAAATTTTTAGATAAAATTTATTGTCTTGATACGCCAAAGATTCAAATACATTGTTAAAATTGTTTTTAAATCGAATATCCCTCGGACTGCTGCATTAACATGAGAGAAAAACTTTTCAATGCAAACAGATGTTGGAGAAATTGCAAAGAGAGATTGAACCAATTGAAAAAGATTTGGGTATTCACTTTTAATTTCATCGTAAAAACACAACAAAGATATTTTGAATTTGAACTTTTTAGTTTTTTTAAAAATTACAATTTCAAAAACAGACAAAGCCTTTCTTTGCATCATCAGTTTTTTAATATAATTTTTCTCGGCTAGTCTCTCTTTCAATTTCAAAGTAAAACTTTCTATTTCTGGTATAATTTTTTCGAAATTTTTATATTGTAATAAAATGGAGTTCGATAAACTGAAATGTCCTTCATTCATGATTGTATCTGGAAAGAAAAATATTCGAAGCATTTCATCCAGAACATAATCGTCTTTTAAAGGTGGGATTTTTAAATAGTCATAATTTTCAAACGTCATTTCAGCCAATTCAACATCTGCGGATCTTTCAGCACTTTGAAAACGCACTCTTAAACGGGTATAAACAATTTTAACTATTCTTTCCAAAATATCATAATCAGGAACTACCTGTTTTTCCATAAGAGTTAGAAAATCTACAAGGTCATGTTCTTTAACTCTTTGAATTACATCACTAAAATATTCGATTAGCAAAGAAGCAAATTCTGAGAAGTCAAATATTGTGCTTCTACGAAGCTCAAGTGATGAAGTAAAATTGCTTAAATAATAAAGAATATCTTTAGCAATAAACAGAGTTGATAACACAAAGTTGTTTTTAAGTGAAAATTTGACGTAATTTACTTTTGGAATTTGAATGTTTTTAGCAGTGGAATTGTAGTTGAAATTTAAATCATTCAAAGTTATAAAATCGGTATTTCTGTTTAATGGATCTGTATAGTCAACTTTTTTAGTTATCACATAATATCGTATTATATCTTCTTGTGTATTTTTAACGTACTTTTCGATATTATCAATTTCCTGACACAAAGAACATACATTTATATAAGGGTATTGCCACCGTTCGGCTACGAAAATTGGCAAACATTTTCCTTTTGTTTGATACACGTCTCTTGTTTTGTAATATTCATGTAGTCTTTCTAGTGTAAAAAAACCATGAAATAAAGGTCTTGATATTCAAAAGAGGATTATATGAAAAAACATCACT
>NW_004440239.1:3433-4644 GCF_000330505.1 Entamoeba invadens IP1
TTATTTATTTTAAAGATAATACATAATGATATTACCGTAAATCAAAAGGGAAATGTTATAAAAATTACCAATTCAATAAAATAAACCACCAATCATTATTTTTGTATTATAACCTAATTTTATAGAGAAATAATTCGTTGTTTTATTTGACTTTAAAAGTTAAATAACATTAAATCCTTTTAATTTTTTTTATCTCAGTATTATAACATATGAGGCTTGGTGTCAAAGAAACACTTGATAAAATGTTGATTGTTAAAGAGATAACACTCGAAGAAATGAACTTGGTATTTTTGCAACAACTTATTCAAGAAGATCTATTCAAACAGAAAATATATAATACTGTCAATGATGAAGAATTTAAATTCATTTATGAGCACTTTAATGACCCATTTTCACTTGATGATATAAGATGTGATGTACGTATCGGTGGTTCTACTGTTAGTACAACGTTTCAATTACCAAAAGGAATGAGGCTTGATAAAACAGAAAAAGATCATATTTCTGAAATATTAAAACTTATATCAAATAAAATATCAAATTTAGAAGTTAAAGTTAAAGAAATAGAACACAATAAAATAAATAAATTCATTTTGTCTCCAGGAAAAACAATTGAAGAAAATGTTAAGTATTGTATTGACTGTGGTATAAAAACCAGCTGGCATTGTTAAAATGTTTCGTTCTTCGAATTTGCAAAGTCCTGGTATTGGGAGAATTTATCGATGTTTATCAGAGTATCCAGATATAAAACCAGCTAAAAAGGATGTCCATCATTCTTGGATAACATGAAAAAAGTAATTAAAAATATCACAAACAAAAAACGTTGTGTAAGTTGCAAAAAAATGTACTCAAATACTTAAAAATAAATTTAATATAAAAATGTCAACTACCTTATGTTATAGAATCCGGAAAAGTTTAAATTTTGGTTTTTATAAAACGAAAAAATGTACGTTTTTGACAAAAAAAATGTCGAACATAGAAAAGCATTCGTAAAAGAGCAGCTACAAATTTTAGAAATTGAAAGAATTCACAACTTAAAACTAAAAAGGAAAAGAGGAAGAAAATTATTTTTTTCTGATGAAAGTCGTTTTTTGTTGTATATATAATGACAAAATTCAGAGAGTTTGGAAAACAAAAGGTACAACAAAAAAGATGTTTTGTTCTTTTTCACCTAAAAAACAGCAAGTGTTATGGTGTTTGGAATAATTGGTAAA
>NW_004440237.1:0-1249 GCF_000330505.1 Entamoeba invadens IP1
TAAGTTTTACTTGTATATTTTTTTGAAACATTCAACAAATTGTGAAAATTATACCAATTTCTAAAAAATTGGTAATGAAAGAAGGAAACACAAAGACATACAAACAATAAACAATAAATGATTTAATACTTTAAAAATTTGATTATAAATTATATCAGTTTGTATGTTGATAAAAAAAAATCGGAATGCATACGATAAATGCTTTGATAAAAAATAATATATGCTTACAGATAAATTAATACCCAAATAAAAAACAGTTCAAAATAAACAAGTAAATCAATTAATAAAAATATATACTTTTGGTTCAAATTTATTTAAATTAAATAATGTAATGCACAATATTTGGTCGTCTCAGTTAAATTGAGATGTTTACTCTCTAAACCACGTTGTTGTTTTGAAGACAACATTTTCAAAAAATAATAATTGAATTTTTTTTGAATAATCTGTTTTTATTATTATTATCAAATTCCAATTAATATTTGGTTTAACATTTTTATATATTGATTTAATTTATATAATATGTCATTTTGAATAAATAAATAAATTTTATATTTAATATTTATTAATATTATCAATAAAATACATATTTAAATGATAAATTAACTATGAGTTAAATATTGTATATATTTGATAATAAAAGCTAAATTTATTTTTATTTCGATTTTCTTGTTATTTTTAGTATAAAAATCTTTATACAAGCAGTCAAATGTGTCCAATTAATATATTAACATTAAACATAACATAAGGTTTTCTTACCAATTATTGGTTTGTTTTGTATTCAATTTTACAAATTATTAAAATACCAAAAATAACATTTTTTAATAAATAATTGCTTAAATTTTAAAATTGTAATGCAGTTTTGGGAATTAACAAAAATCTAACAGGGAAATGGTCAATCGTGTTTGAACCAATCTTATTGGTTATATCAAACCTACAAATTTGCACACTTTTAAGTGTTTTTTATTTTGTTTTTTAAGAAACTTGAATATCTGATAATATTCTTTAATCAATTTTAATTAACATTTTTATTTGTTTATAAAAACAGTTTATTTTCGTATTATTTTTATTACTGATATTAATTTGTTAAATTATATATTTTATCGATTGAAAGAAGAACCTTTAACAAAAACCAATTAATTTGAGTTTATGAATGATGAAATGTTTTATAAATAATTTAAAAGTTTGAATTTGGAGTGAACTATTTTATCAAATAAGTCAAAAATCATTTCTAAATGTTCACGAAAAGTCG
>NW_004440141.1:0-2007 GCF_000330505.1 Entamoeba invadens IP1
TGTTCATGTATATTTATTGACAATTTAATCTTTAAATTAAAACATAAATTTTAATAACATTTAAATTTTTGATTATATTTGTTACTTTTGTATAATTACTATAATATTTTTATATAACAAACAAATAAACATAAAAATTAATACCATTAATTTTATTGTATAACCATATCAATGTAAAAAGTTATTAAAGTATAGCTTGTATTGATAATTGCATGTTATCAAATGTTACTTATATTTTTATAACGTCTTCTAATTTATCTTGTTTAATTATACAACAAAATAAAAAATGTATTTTGATAACACTACGAAATGTATGCTCCAGTTTAATGAATACACAATTCTATCACAAATTATTAATATTTTAATAATATGAATTGCTATAATAATTTCAATATTATTTACTGTTACATTTTTATTATCAAACGTCGTTATAATATTAAAAATGCTTAAACCTTTTTATATAAACATGAAACATCAAACAAAAAATATAATTTATCAACACAATAAAATAAAAAAATATATCTATTCACGACAATTATCAATTTTGGTTTGTTTCTTTCACATATGATTGCAAAAATGATCATTGCTTTCATTTAAAAGTTATTATTTGTAAAAAAATATTTTGATATGCAAAGTCAAAAAAAAATATTTTCTAATAGTTGATATTCTTTAATTTTTCTTTAGTAGTTTTTAGTAATAACATTTTCTATAAAAGGATTTAAACAATCATAATAAATAACAATTATTATTTAAGGGAAAGAAATACACAATTTTAATATGGACTATTGAAAAGTTTTAATTTTACCGTTTTATCCACAATGGGTGGTTTAGCTGTTATCATATTTTTATCAATTATATATTTTTTGTTTTTGGGTTTTGGTTATAATTTTAAAAATATGCCGAATGAATATTTTTTTTACAAAAAAATAACGGGAAATAATAACATTTAAAAAAATATAAATATTTTTGTAGAGTTTGATTTTTAAGTTTTGTCTTGATGATAATTAAATAATTAGATTACCGAGTAATTTAACTACTTGGTAATCAAATGACTGAAATTACCTATTATTGAGTAATTTAGTAATTCGAAAATTATTGCAGCTCTAGTTATAACAGCCACATTAAGTCTATTATTTCAAGATTATTGATTTATGGGATTTTTGACGTTTTTATCAAAAACCAAAAAAGAAATCGGTAAAATGAGTAAATATTTACCTGAAAAATGACACTGACTTTAATTATATGACCGTTATAAAAAAACAAACAAATAAATGTTTTAAAATGATTTTCGTTCGCTCTATACTATAAAAATGCTAAAGGTTAATAATGAAGGTAATTTTTATTAATAATATATTTCTGTTTGCAGATCAAATATAATTAAAAAAGATAAATTTTGACAAATCAAACATTTACTTAATTTCTTTTTTAATATTAATAAAAAACACAACAAATAGTTAAGTTTTACTAAAAGAAATTAACTTTGTTTTTAACAAAAAAATTCTGGATGATTGAACATTGATTTTATGAATTTGTAATTATTTTTTGTTGAAAACGTCAAAAATCCCATAAACAAATAATCCTGAAGTAATAGCCCATATGTGGCTGTTATAACACATCCACCGAAATCGATCCATCCACGGCAACTTTTTAGGACGATCTCCCAAAATTTTGGAAAAAAATAACCCGAATTTATTTCAAATTCTCTATATTTCATTTTTACTATACTTTTAATTCAGCTACCAACATAAAACTATACTTGGAATATTAAAATACGTTTTGTAGATCGGAGTGTAAATTACTTATCATTACTATGTATCATTAACAAGATAATTTATCTAATACCGTTATAAAAACTAAAAAACAAAACAAAAAAATAACTCAAAAGATATAAAAAAACATTCTTGTGTTTAAAAACGTGAAAACAATACTATTTTTTACGAATTTTTTAAATGTTTCGGTCTTGGCAATAATCACCTAAACACGTTTATCATTAATCTTCTCCGTGAA
>NW_004440141.1:2107-25440 GCF_000330505.1 Entamoeba invadens IP1
AATTGATCTCTTGTTTTTCTAAAAATTTATTTTTTTTTCAATTTTTTGGTGCCCGATATTTCAGTTTATTTTTCCCTATTATACACCAATCCATAAAAACGCCAATCCAGTGTCACGCCCTTAACCTAACGAAGTGAAAACTGGATAAATTTTATCCTTGATTTTTTTACTAAAAATAAGTCACTTTTTTTATTTTTGTATTCGAACTAAAAAGATCTTAAATTAAGAACGGCGTGTCACAAACCAATTTTAATAATGAAAAATTAATAAAAATCGAAGCGCTCTCATGAAAATTTATGTGTATGTCTCGTAACAGCAAGTATTGACTATTTTGAACACATGGAAAATAGGAAACATGGGTCTGTAAAGACCATCAGGTTGCGCGAAAACTAATTGATTTTGTGTTTTGAATTTATTTTTAATTGTTCTAAAAATAAAATATGATCTAGATAAATCTTATCCAGATTTCACCTTCCCACAAAAAAAGTTGATTCAGTTGACTTGCTAAGGTTAATTTAATAATATAAATTAAAAACAATCGAAAAACTATAATTATAATATTCGTTTTTAGTAATTCGTATTGAATAACAACACGATTCTATTGAAAACAAATTCTTGCAAGTTAAGGAAAATTCCATACAAACAATGTATAGGATTGAAATAACCGCATTAAATATTTAATAATATCTTTGAGTTTTGTTGTATTTATTATATTTAAAATTATGGGAATATGTTAAAGTTTATTTATTATATTTTTTTATTGTTTTTTTGTTTTAATATTTTTATTAAATAAATTAAAAAAGTATATTTCGAGAGAAACTATAAATATTTTTTTTTCATAAAGTATTATATTTCTAATTTATTATGTTATTATATTTATAACTATAAAAAAATAATTTATTTGTTATTAATTTGAAATTAATAGTTTATAATAATTACTAAAAAAAGTACAGTAGGGAAAATGGACCCGGTACTTTAGAAATGAATCCGAACCTTTAGTAAAAATTCCTAATGATTAGGGCTTCTTCCCGTTGTAATAAATGTGCACAATTTGGAAAGAACCAATCATTTTAACCCTTCGAAAAAAACTGAAACTTTACAAAATTGTCCAATCAATTCAAACTAATTTCATTTTTCTTTTTTTCAACATTTTTGTTTTTTTCTCTCTATATTTCATTGCGCCAAAACACCGTTAAATCACGGGAAATATAGATTTAAACAATTATGAAATGTTGAACATTTTCTATTATAATTAATGTTAAATACCTTGTTTATAGAAAATGTTTTTTCATATGGGTATAATCTTTTTGAATTAACAATCAACATGCAAAATAATATAATTATGACTTAAGATTTTTTTCATCATATCTTTAACTTTGGACTTCATGAAAATGGTATTAACAGTCCAAGTGTCTTTTAACAAATATTGTGATAGTGAATTTATAGTTATTTCATGATAATATTTTGACAACCTATGATGAAAATGAACCACTTTACATGTTTATTTTATCTACTATGACACTATATAATAATTTTATGTTGTAATACCAAATTGTTCATGTTTTATTATTAAACAATTTAAAATGTTATTACATTTTTTGTTTTTAAATGTTATTTTGAAAAAATAATTCTTTATAATATTAATAGTTTTGAATAGCTTTATTATATATTCAGGGTTAATAAGTGATTAACTAAAATTATAATTATTTAAAGAAAAAATCGAAAAAAACAATTTATTTCATACTGTTTGTTTCATTCACATCTGTTTTATTAATCTGTTGGCATCCATTAACACAATAGAAAGCAACAACCTGAGTGATACAAGACCTCTCAAGTATTATTACTATGAGAGGTGTCTATAACTGGGTTTTAAAATCCAGTTAAAACAACCAAAATATGATGATCGACGAGAAAAAGACATCCTCTTATAATTTAAACAAATTGTTGTATTTTTTTGTTATTTGGATTTTGTTATTGGTATTTTCTTTAATGAATAATGTTATTGATAAAATGTTATTTGAATTTTTGTTATTAAAATAATGTTATTGCCTATAAAGGGTTTTGTCCCAAAAATGTATTTTTTTACCGTTTCACATTTTTTACTAAAGTTGCCCTAATTGTTCTAATGATCCTAGTTCATTTCTCCTACTGTACAATCAAAATAATACAATCTATTATTATTTAAGATTTTAATTAAATTATTAATTGTTAATTACATTATAACTTTTGTTCAACCATATTTACTAATATATTTATTAAAAAAATCTATTTTTTATTTCCAAAACAAAGGAACTTCATACAAACTGAATGATGAATTCATTAACGGAACTCATACTTGTTCGCCACGGAGAAACAGAATGGAACTTGAGTGGCTTTATCCAAGGATGCACAGACATTCCTTTGTCATCCAATGGCCGTTTACAAGCCGTTGAAGTTTCCGAATCATTAACAAATAGTTTTGATGTGATTTACACCTCTCCTCTTCAACGTGCATTAGACACCGCCAAAGCAATTTCCAATGGCAAATTTCCAATCATCATCGATGACAAATTTCGCGAAGTTCCATTTGGGAATTGGGAAGGAAAACGCTTTGAAGATTTGACTGATGAAAATTACAAGAAGTTCTGTCGTGGGGAAGATGGTCTTCCAATTGGTGACACTGGGAAAAGCGTCAGATATTGGGAGGAAAAGAACGCAGAAGTCCTCCTCAACATCTGTCATGAAAATGAAGGTAAACGGATTGTAGTCGTATCACATGGCGCATGGATTAAATGCGCAATTTTAGGACTGCTCAAATTGGAACCAAAAGCATATCACAATATCAAGCTTGGAAACACAGGTGTGTCACGTGTTAAATTTCCATATGGGTATCCAATATTAGAGAACTTTAACATAACATCACATACAAGTCTTGGTGACAGGAGTAAAACAGGATAATTTCCAATTTTTGATTGATTTTTTTAATATATGGTCTTAAACATCCCAGTGACACAAAATGTGAATAAAATGTACCATCGTTATTGCTAATTAATATTAAAAACAATTTCAGTTTTAAAAATTTTATAATTTTTTTGTTTGAAATAAAAAATGAGGATCGTTGGAGTTGAACCAACATTCTTCTTTCATTTGTAATGAGGAAAGACCGCACTGCCGTTATACTAGATCCCCTTATAATATTTCTTAAAAAATGGAACAATCTTTAATTTGGTACATTGTGGGTTATTGATAAATCATTCGTATTTTTACTCCTATACCATTACTTTCTTATATAAACTAGATGAACTTGGCCAACTATTAAATTTTTTATAACTGTTCGATATAATAATATTAATTTATCAAGACAATAGTAAAATATGTAAATGATTTTTAAATTCAAATGAAAAAAATAACAAAAATATTATTTCACTTTTAAATAAAATTAACTTTTTGTTATTCAAACAAATACACAACAAGAGTTCTCCATTTTTCAATGATAAAAACACAAAACATACAAATTTAGGCAACTTAACTAAAAGAATTTGATTTACTAAACTATAATAATATCATTTTAAAATACTTGGTTTGATTACTAACTATATTGGCTCCAAATTCGCAGTTTTCAATATTATTTTTTTTGAGTTGAATTAACTAAAAAGGAAATTAATGCAAAGATATTTTTTGTTCTTGTGGTCGTGCCATAGAGTCAGTCGATAAACGTTGTCTGTTCCCCAAACTTTGTCTTTTTGACAAAAAATAATTGGTTTTTGTTTTAAAAAAACGGGAATTAAATAAAAATGAAAAAAACTGGAAAAATATTGAAACAACGATTTTTGGGTTTTTCAAAAAAAATCCCGAAATATTCAATTTTTAATGGTCTAAAAATCGGCAGACAACGTTTAGCAAATGACTCTAGTTAGTTATTTCATTGCCTGTTATGTTCACAGTTATAATATAATTACAAATAATTACAATTTTTATAATTCAACATTTTTCATAATTGCTAAATATATAAAAATTAAAGGAAACAAGAGTTCGATCAACAAGGAGAAATCGTAACATATTTGTTATATATTAATACTATTTTAAATGACAAAACCAAATTTACATTAATTTTATTACAATTTGTAAATTGATTTTCAAAGTTCCTCTAAGAACATAAAATAATTCCCATAACAACTACCTGTTTTATGGGTAACAAAAACCTTAAAAACTTTTACTTGTTAATTAATTCATGGAAAACACAGACAGAATGTTTAAAGTTGTTATGTTGGGGGATTATGAAGTAGGTATGCTTTGAGTCTATATAAACAAGGTTTTTGGTAAATGATAAAATCACTACTTTGTATTTATTTATAACAAATTTTACATTAAACAAACATTTAACTTTCAGGAAAAACTTGTATGCTCATCAGATTTTATTTACACTACTTCGATAATCACGAACATGCTTCTATAAGAGTATATTTTCCTTATCAAGTGATGTTTGTATTACACTTTAAACATTTACTAATAATTCGAATAATAAATCAAAATATTATCATTAGTAACACATAGAAAAACACCAAAGTATGCAATCAAGTTAGAATTGACTGATACATATGGAGAAGAAAAATACAGAGCATGTGATTCATTGTACTTTCGTGGCACAGAAGGTGCAATAATCGTCTACGACGTAACTTCTCGTAATAGTTTCGAAAGTTTGGACTATTGGATCGACTTGACCACAAAAGAAAGAGGCAGTGATGTCTCAATTGTTCTTGTTGCAAATAAGTGTGATCTTAATAAAGTGGTTACAGATGAAGAAGGTATAAGATATGCTGAACGAGTCGGATATCCCCTTGTTTTCTGTTCTTCGTATACTGGAGAGGGTATTAATGAAGTCTTTTTTAAAGCAGCTTTTCCAAAAGGAGAGTTTAGTTATCCTGATAAAAGGGTAAATATAGTTTCTTTGTATGACTCTGTCACTCCTAAATATTGTTATTGCTAATTCAAATATTGTTTCTCTCTACTTAATGATTTGTTTTATTTCTTTTTTAATTTTCAATTGTTATAATAAACAAGCCAAAACAATTAGTTTTTCAATGTAGTCAATTAACGTCACACACTGATTTACTTTAGTTTTTATTTTGAAATTGAATAACCAATTTTTAATTGATTACCAATTTTTTACTAATTCGACAACAGGTTATATTTAAAGTTCAAACAGTATTAAGAATAATAAAGCCTTACTATTAATCAGTAAGTTATTAAATTGTTATCTCAATCATAAGTAAACAAATTGTCGGCAAAGTTGCTTTTTAAACACATGGCCATTCTCTAGTTCACACAATAACACTTAAAAACTTATCAACTATGTTGTTTTTATCTTTACATTAACAAAAAGATCAACAATAAACAAAAAGAAGTATTTTAGTCTTTCTTTGAGCCAGAACTACTTCCAGAACCAGATTCCGACGTCTTGCCGAGTACACTTGTTGTCTTCTGATCATTTCCAAGTGGAACTTCAGAATATACTGGAGCTATAACATTTTCCCTTTTTACTTCATTGTTCATTGGCTTGTTATCTTCGTTTTTGATTTCCTCATCCTGCTTATTCTCATCAACAGCGATCTCTTCACCTTCTTCAAAGACTTTCATGTTCCTTTTTCTAACAATATAGACGTGGACGACATAAGCAATCAAAAGTGCAACAATGACAGCAAGTACCAACACAAAGATAATAATGACGGCTATCATGTACATTGGGAACTCAAACTTCTCCACAACACGGGCCATTCTATCTTCTGGACACGTGATCTGTTCATTTGGCAAGTCGGTCAATACAACGCCATTGCACGCTTCTTTGAATGAAAATGTTCCACTTTTGAGTTGTGTTTTCACACTTCCACCTGGTGTTGTCGAGTCTTCTGTGAACTCAAAGTTTGCTGTGTTTATTGGAGACGACACACGAAGAACAGTGAATATCTTTCCACTTGACCCACTTGGTATCGTGACTTTGTAGTGTGCATTTGTGATAGATAGTGTGTCACCAAGTGCGTCGTCATCAACTGAAATTAAAGCGGGTTGTCCAGCTTCGACTTTTACGTTGAAATTGGTCTTATCATCGAATATGATTTTCGAAGAGTAGATGTCGAGTCTCCCACTCGCAGCGACTGTGATTGTTCTTCCATTAAAGTTGCCTGTTGTTTTTTTTCAAGTAAAATTGAACCAGTTGAAATAGACAAGTCGACATTTGTGATACTTTTTGTTGTCAACGAGTGCGTCTTCACATCAATTGTTCCAGAATCTTCTAATCCATTGATTATTGGGACCTTCATTGGTTTCGTGAATGAGATAATTCCCTTCTTTTCCATTGTTACCATTTCTATATTCGAGTTTGTCACTTTGACTTCAGTGGTTCCACCAAGCGAAATCAACTCACTGATGTTTGCAGATGTTCCTTCCAACAATCCGTTTGTCGTGTAATACTTTGCAAAAGTGATGTTGGTAACTTCATAGTTAACTGTGTTGACCACTGATTCAGTGTTGACTATACACGTCTCTCCATTGCATGGGCACTGACTTCTCTTCCATTTCGTTTCAGATGAGACTTTACCAGAGAACTCTGATGTCAGATCACATGACAATTCCGGAATTGCAGTTTTGTCCAAGACGGCATTTGACTGTCCAACAATGAGTGCGTAGTTCTGATCATCAATAACATTTTTTGTACTAAATTCAGTTGTTGTTATATGTGAAACATCGTTGTTCAATATGAAAGTAACATTCTTATTGCTTGGATCTTTGTCTTTGTACATCACTGTTGCCTTATTGATAAGCACTTCTCCAATCACTTCGAAGTTAAACACGACATTCGGATAATTCTTTGTGACTTTTCCAATGTAATCAGCCTCAAGCGTGACAGTACACTCATCAAGTGTCATTTTGTTATATGTTGCATCAAATTTGTTAGTGATTTGGTCTTTGGTAGTTGGGCCTTGAATGGTAAAGTATGCATTTTCCAGTAAATTGATTTTCGCGTCTTTTCCAAAGTAAATTTGGCGAGTGACACTTGGAACATTAGTGAGATTGGTATCAAATTCGAACCCAGATTGTGACGTTGGTAGAGTGACTTCCGAGTTGATATTTAAAGTTGCTCCATTGATGACATACATTTCTCGTGTAGTCAATGCAATATTCACCAACATATGCTATAGTCGATGGGATAAACAATGAAGTGAGAGAATTCAAGGTAAGTTGGTAGCTATAAAGTTGCTCTAAAGATGTGCTTAAATCAATATTTGTTATGAACGTATTACTATATGACTTGATATTTATGATGTTTGTAAAGTCTACTTTTTCATTTTCTTCTGGTGTTTCATTATTAAAAAACACATTTTGGTCACATTTTATATCACTTATTAAATCAAATTTCTCTGATTTTATCAACTAGTTTTCTGTTCTTTCAATTTCATTCTTCTTTAAGTAATATAATATCATTACTTTAGTTAACTTATTGCAATTTTCTATCACACCAAGTCCAACAAAAGCGGGTTTATTTTTAATAGTAAATTCCTCTAAATTTAAGCATCCCAAAAATGCGAATTCTCCGATATAACGGACATTATTTTTTTGCGACTTTGATGTTTTCGCGATATTTTAATACAAAGATACCTATAAATTCCAAATTATCATTGAAATTAAAATATTCACAATATTCAAATGCAAGTTCGCCTATTTCAATCAACTTATTGGAGACTTCAACTCTTTTGAGATTCATACAAAATTCACACAATGACTTTGGTATATATGTAACACCATTTAAAACAACACTTGTCAAATACTCGTTTGAGGCAAAACAGTTTTTAATAAATAATTCAAATTTAAATTAATTTTTATAATAAATCAAATATAAAACGAAAAAAATGAATTAATTTTTAAACCCATCAATTTAAAACAAAAATACTTATAATTTAGCGTTTGTTCTTGATAAATGTAAATTTGGAAATTATTACGTTATTATATAGTAATTTAATAGTATTATTATAACTCGTTATATAGTTTCAAAAACGCAGCGGACACAAAAATAGTAAAAAGGATGCCTTTATACACAGGAGAATGTTCTTTATAGAGGGAGGACGTCCCTAAACCACAAATAACTTCCTTTGGCCCATTTTTCCGTCTTTCGTCCCCATGTATGTCCTGTCTCTTAAAATTATTGGTATTTTAAATTATGATTATAAATTATAAAAAAGTTAATTATTTATTGTATTTATATTATAAAATATGGTATTAATAAATATAAAAATCAAAATATGAGTGGAATAACAAAATTATTAAACCATAATTATTTTAATCATTTTAAAATAAAAAAAAATAATATAACACTATAATAAGTAAACTATATTTTATAACAATACAAATAAAAATATATTATAAAATGTAATTAAAACAATTAAAAGAATTTAAAGTCACCCACTAAAAGGTATAAATTTCCGACAAATGGTCTAAAGAAACCATATTATAGTTTTTTGAAATTATGATTTTATATAGTGTTTCAATTTGACATTTATTTCTTTATATTGAAAGTATTTCAAAATAAACTAAAATTTTACTAAATTATAATACATTTTCAAAAATAGTTTAATGGTGAACTGAAAAACAATTTTAATGGATAATGCCGTACATGTGCATTTATTTGGACAATACCAAAAAAACAAACCCGCAACTGGGATGGTTTTCGACAATTCAACCAATTTTTTGGATGTATCAGATTCATTGTGTTGCTCGCTCAAAATAACATTACCTTTGTTAACTTAACTCCGTATGCTTCTCATTTTCTTCAAGTTCTTGATTTGGGAATATTTGGTGGGCTTAAAAGTAGAATGTCTTCTTTTAAAGCGAAAGACAGTTTTGTAAATTTGCTTTTTCAAGAAGAAGTCGAGAAGGAAAATGTGGATGGTAATTTGTTTTATAAAAAACATTTTTCACAATACTGAACTCGGAAACAGACTAATAGTTGATGATATTGGTGGATTCTTTATTTGTATTTACAACACCTCTTTTTAATATTATTGCTTTTAAACGAGCTGTCACAGTCAACTGTATTGACAAAACACCCCAAAGTGTCATGTATTAATTGATTGCCGTTATATTTTAAACGAATTAAAAGGCTTGACAAAAATTGATTTAATGTGATTTTTTTGTTTTTTGTTTTTTTAATGTTATTTGTGTTATTTTCACTGTTTTTTACAATTATAGTTTAAAATAATAAATTATAGTTTCTTTGGACCATTTGTTGTGTTTTTGTTGCTTTTAGCGGGTGACTATAATATGAATTATTGAAACAATTATTAGTTATTTATTAATAATACAATACTATATAATAATGTAATCCCATAATTTAAAATTTCAAATATAACTAAAATTAAAAACATTACTTATCCAAATATCAGAGCAAGAAAGTCAATAACGCGAACCCGAATATTTAAAATATAATGATGGTTGTCATGCATAATAGAACCTGAATATGTAAAATATAAAAAAGTATAATGAAGGTTGTTATGCGTAGACTGAGCTCATTTTTTATAAAAATCATTGACCAATTTATAAAATAACCAACCAAAAACAAAATTATAAGAATACAATACAGTAAAACCTTTCAATAGCGGTACCTCTGAAAAGCGGGCATTTTTTAGACTAAAACTAAAAATAGAGTTTTCTATAAAGCGGTAATTGAGTTTTGATTGGCCAAAAATGCTCGCTCTTGAGAAAACAAAAATACCACACCCTCTAATTTTTGGGAGGTTTTACTGTAAATAGAATTAAACTTTTACAAGTTGTAAATAACTT
This sequence comes from Entamoeba invadens IP1, assembly GCF_000330505.1. Classification (NCBI taxonomy): domain Eukaryota; phylum Evosea; order Mastigamoebida; family Endamoebidae; genus Entamoeba; species Entamoeba invadens. Next base: position 11,918 of record NW_004440141.1, read on the forward strand.
CGTTGTGTTGTTATTTGGATATTAAGTACTTTGACAAGAACTGAAGTTATTGACAAGGTCACTTCAGCCAAGAATGACAATCCAAGAACAAGAAACGAACACACAATTAAAGAGAAGATGGAGTGATATTCGTTTTCTTCTGAATCGATAGCGCAACTATTACACAACTCAAACATTTGAGCTGAAGGCACGAACTGTTGTTCACATTGACATATCAAGTACATATAGTGTTGGTCAATTGTAGTATCAATATAGCATTCGTTTTATATATTAATTTAAATTCTTATAATATATATACTATATTATTATTTATATTATTTATATTATTTATATTATTTATATTATTTACTCAAAAAACCGTCTTTTCAAATAGTCGTTTTCTACTGTTCTGAATTGAAAGTAAAAATCCCATAAATTAAGCAAAACATTAAATGAAAAAATACGCCCAATATGAAGAATACAACAACGGCAATATTGTAACATAGATCACCCTGTTATCTTTATTTGGTTATAAATTTCTTATTAGAAAATGGAGAGCCCCAATGAAGACTCAGACCGCATTAATCTAACACCCACAAATAATAACAAGAACTAATTTAAAAAAACTTCACCAAGCAATTTATTTCGTGATGGTGACACTCCTGTCGATAGATATTTCGTCAAATAACAGTCAAACCCGACTCCTCCAAAGAATCATGTCTTGTTGTCATATTACAGAAGACAATATGAGTCGATTTTAGCATTAAATAATAAAATACTAACCAACGGCTATAAGTACACTAAAACAACATAGAACACACTGTAGACTAAACGAAAGAAGTTGAACCGTCAAATCGTCTTTTTATAAACGAAGAGCGATTTAGAGTTTTGTTTTGAATTAATCTGTTGTCTTACTATAATAATACCATAATAAGACTATAGTTTTACTATAGTTACACTTTTACCATAGTATTCTAGTAAATAATAAAAACATTTACTCGAGAAAAATACAAAAATGATATTAAAATAGAACATATAGGTATAATATATTATTATATATTTTACCCTGCTGTTTAAGGGAAGTTTGTTAATAAAAGTAATTGATTTGTAACTAGAAATTTGTTTCTGTCGAAACTATTTTTCAAAATGTCTTTTTGTAACTTAGTTATTAGTATTTAGTTTGTTCATTCGTTTTATTATAATAAAACCATAAAATATTTAAAATAAAAATAAAATGGAAAAGAGTAATTTATTAACTTTCATAATCAAAGCATTATTATAATTAAACAATATATGATATTTTAAATGTCGCATATTTTACAATCAGATTGTATCATTTTTGACAAAATGACAAATTCGTTTTATCAAACTATTGCTAATCGTTTTGGTTACTAAAATTGATTTATTTTAGATTTGGAAATATAACTTTCTCAAATATAAACTTGTGGACTTTGTGAATCGGGTTGGTATAATAAAAAGATTATAAGTAAAAAATAATTAAAAAAGTAAATAATAAACTTCTTATTGATTTTTTATAATTGTTATTTATTTTTGATTAAATAATAAACCGGTTTTTCTTGATAAAACTGTTTTTATTTTTTTACCACTTTTAATAGTATAAATTATTATATTATATAATTGAATAATAAAGTGTATATTTAGTAGTACAGTTTACCAGTAAAGTCAACTTGTGGGTTTTAAAGGAAATGATGCGACTCATTAGAGGAGTTTTAATATCAAAAAGCGCACGGAAACGTTACAAATCGAAACGGACTGTGAAATCATGTTGAGTGAATTTGTGACTATTCCAACAACACAAATTGTCTTTATCAATTTCGCGTTTTTAAATTTGACACTTAAAAAAACAGAAAGTGGGCGTTCACACCATTTGGGCAATTTTAGTGTGAGTACAACACCATTAATTGGATTTGACGACAACGACATTCTGTTTTTTGGTAGTTCGAAGGATCCAAGTTTTTCGTCCGATGAATTAAAGTTGCTTGTGAATTTCTCGAAGAGTTGCGATTTGTGTTAGAAACTTCTTTAATAAGTTGTGGGTGCATTTTCAATGGAAAGTACAGTTGCGAGGACTGTGAGAAGGCTGAGGAGGTAGAAAGTCACCACACATTAATTTTGGAAGGGAATGTTGTGTACAAACGAATTTACAATTTCAGAGAAATTATCTTCAACAATGGCGGAACAACACCGAAAATGTTGAATGCGAAGTGTGTAAAATTAATTTTTTTAATTTATTATTAAATTTTATTTTCTTTGAGATGAAATGATGTTGCGGCTAACAGTGAAGTGGCACTACATGGATCTTTGACAACGAAAATTTTCACTGTGAGTGACTACGCCAATTTTACATTTTTACACTTACAACATTTTGAACACTGAGAAGCTTATTTTAAACGCAAATTTGAGAGCCTGGAAATTCAACGAAAATCTGGGAGCTTCAAAATATGAAGGCATAACATTTAAAATTATTCGTATAGAAAATTGTGTTGAACAAAGTGTTGTCGTTAAGCACGAAGAACGACATTTACAATGGATTAAGTGAAGGAGAACACAATATCAATTTGAATGCCAATTCTGTGACTTTAAGTAACAAAATTGTCAAATTGGGAGACGTTTCAGTGACACAAGAAATATATATAACTTTCTTTAGTGTCAATATTTAAAATACTAAGCGAGTTCTTATTACAATCACAACCAACAGAAAATCCGCTTTTAATTCCCCAAGCATTAACGTTGAATGGTGTCACTGGAGTTTATTCAATAATTTAAAAAGGTTATTAACAACTTGTGGAAGTTTAATTCTATTTATTGTTTTCTTATAATTTTGTTTTTGGTTGGTTATTTTATAAATTGGTCAATAGAATAGAAAAAATATTTTTTATATTATAAAATGGTCAATGGTTTTTATTAAATAGCTCAATCTATAGGTGACAACCATCATCATATAAATATTCAGGTTTACTATATAGACTTCATCGCTTTGATATTTGAATAAGTAATGTTTATAAATTTAGATATATTTTAAATTTTAAATTATGGGATTACATTATTATATAGTATTGTATTATTAATAAATAACTAATAATTATTTCAATAATTTATATTAAATTCTTATAATTGTTTTAATTACATTTATGATACTTTTTATTTGTATTGTTAAATAATATAGTTTACTTATTATAGTGCATTATTATTTTTTTTTATTTTAAAATGATTAAAATAAATATAGACCAAACAAATTAAAATCAAGTATTGTTAAATTCTTATTTTTCAAAAAACTAACCAAATAGATTTATATACACTGTATACAATTTAAAACATCGAAAACAATTATTATCAAATTTCGACACACAACTTGGGATGTCGATAGAGACCAGGGATTCACAAAAATAAAAACATGAATTTCCAAAAGCACGAACATTTCCTTTTATAGAAACTGAAGTCAAATGTGAGCAACTGAGGAACGCACAATTCAAAATGAGACTTTCACAATTTGGGATATCAACTGTTCTCAAAGAGGAACACTGTGAAAAACATGCAGATTCTATTATTGTGATATGCGACGGAAATGTAACACTTTGGAGACTGTAACACCCTTCAAAACACGATTTTGGTAATACAGCAAGTCTGTCTGGAAGATGAATCGAAGAGAGAAGACTGCAGTTCATAAAACAGTACGATCAAGTCTGCTGATGTTGTCAGTGAACATCAACGCCTTTAATAGACAATTGGTAAAACACCTTTCGCCCACTAATGTGAGTAAATTTGGTAAGTCAATTGAAGTCATTTCTGAGTCACAGAAGCACTCTCTGCTCAATTCAGTAATAAACTTTGGGATTGTGTTGCCATATTTCATTCTATCTTTCTTTGTGTAAATCAAGTCTTTAAAATGATTTTTGGTTTCTTTATCATTTAAAACAAGTTGTAATTATTTGGACACTATATCTTAATGCGAAAGAAGTCGATTTTATCTTGTTGATTGGTCGGAATTACACCAAAATTCATATTACCAAAAGTTTCGTCGTCTTTGGACCAAATGTTGAGTGTTTCTATTTTCGAAAAGAATTTTATTGTCTTTGTTGTTAACGGAATCGGGTTATGGTGAAATTTTAACATATTGGTATTAAACTTCTTGCAGACAAATTCCAAATTAATGAAGTCATTGAATGAAGAAAAGTATTGCGATACAACCATCATATGATACCCATCAATTAAACCCATTGATTCTAGTAGATAATAGTTCTTTTTATAAAAAATTGATAGTAAAATATATTATTAAAATACTATACTTATGGTATCTTCATGAAAAAAATTATTAAAATGTTTTGAAGAATTTTGACAAAACACAATGAAAAAGTTATTTCTGAGTTATTTATTATCATTTTATAAAATGACGAAATTTATTATATTAATTCATTGGTGCAATTCTAGTTAAACAATAAATTGTAAAACAACTATTTAATAAATAATAATACTAATATTATTAATTAAGAAAAGTTGTTTAAACATCATTTATTAATCTTTCATTGTTGACATTTTCAAACTCCATTTGTTGACCTTCACAACTTTCATTTAATTGTGTTTGTTGTTGAGGTATGATATACATTGGACCACAAATAACAGGATACATTGGCAACCAAATGTAACCACTCTCAACATATGAAGTTGGTATTGGGCATATAGGCGGGTTTTCATAAACAAAAGTTGGATTTAAAGATTCGTCTGTTTCATTACAAGTCATTTCAATTTCAATTTCTTTTGTCTTTTCAATCAGATCATTTTCATTTGACTCGTTGATTGATTCATTGTGGCTTTCTGTTGGTGTTGTTTGTTCTTCCACATAAACAATTTTATCTTCAACAATTGTTGTGTCTGATTTGTTGTTTATTTGTTCGGTAAGAGTTTGATAATAATCCACAAAACTAATATTATTTACAACACAAAATTTCTTAGTTATTTCATCATTGTTAATGTTACCAATTACAAGAGCAATCAGTTTGCCATTCTTTTTGTGTGTCTTTTGAAAATTGTAAAAACCAGATTCAACAATAGAATGACCGACAAATCCATCTGACATTTCAACAATTTCTTTTTCTTCCAATATGTAATTATGATTTAATTTATCATAATGGGGTAGTTTGTCCAATTTTTCACTTGATAATTTATTTTCAATTTCAGATTTTTTAGTGGAGTTGACTTTGAAATGTTCTTTACCAAATATATTCATCACTTTGTTGTTAAAATAATGTAAAAGTATTATTAGTTGTTCATTCCGATTTATCGTACATCCTTTTGGACACTCTTGTGGCTTTCCATTGGCATCAAACACCAGATGTTTGTTTGTTATTGTATAACTTCGAGATGCATCAAATTCCACATCTTTTTTATCATTTAAAATTAAAGATATATCATATCTGCTATACATCTTTTCAGCTTTTCTCTTTTCATTGAGAAAAACAAAGGTGTAACCACATTGAGAAACCAAATAATTGACACATGAGTGGATATAAAGAATAGTAAAATTGGTTGAATTTCTTTTTGCTTTTGTGTTTTTGGTACTGGTAGTGTTGTTAAGTTTTTGTGTGTGTTGAGACATTGTTGTGGTTTTGAAAGTTTGTTCTTTTTATACTATTTATTTTTCTTATGTTAACACCTTTTTGATCGTCATATTTATGTAGAATTTCCCATAATTATCTACAAAAATTGCCTTTTATTATAACCAATTTTGTATTTTTTTATCAATTGAGTTGATTTAATTTTGTGTTGTATATCTATAATCCTTGTGTTATTTTTCGTTATTTACATTTTATTTACACTAAAATTACGGCTATTTTCAAATAAATATCCACTTTATCTTAAAATAAACAGAATTTGGAATGAACCTAATGATTAGGTTCATTTAAACTTTATAAATAAATATGTCAATTAGTTAAATTACTATATATTTAAATCATAACATTATAAAAATAACATCTTAATGAGTTTGAATGCTTTAATAATTGATACATTTATAATAAATTTTAATAAACAAAATTATCTATAGTTATGATACAACAATTAATTAATAATTAATTAAACATCATCAAATAAATGTTATAAAATCACGCCAATTTTTACAGTTGTTATTTCACGATTTTATAAATAAAGGAAAAAACATCAAGCGACATAGTTTTTTTGATCTTATAATTACTTTTATAAAAATATCTTATTGTGTTGATCTGGTTACCTAATTTTGTTTTTTAAAGTTTACAACAACTCAATTAAAGTTAAATTTAAAACGATTAAAAAAATTATAATTGTAACGAGAGTTATACAGACTCAAATCCATTGAGACACATCACCAAGTACTTTTGTATCAATTTATGATGCATGTATTTAATAGTACTTTTCAAAACGTTGTATAACGCAACCATTACGTTACCTGGGATATTCATTCGACTTACAAAATTGTGGTTATAATCTTCACCACTGAAGTCTTTCATTTTTGTGACATTGCTTGCAACAATTGCTGCAGTCATATAAGCTAAATGTTATTTCTATTAGAATATAATATTTATAAATTATAATATATAATAATTTATAATAATAAAGCTATACTTTATTGATAACTTTATATAGTGAAACACAAACAGGTGATTGGGAATTTGTTTGTAGTGACTTTGTCGAAGTGCTTGAAGTAAGTGTTCTTTTTTGAAATAAAAAAGATGTTGTTGAGTTTGTTGAACTTTTCTTTTATTGCTTTTCCCACGTGTTCAAATGCTTCTGCATATTCCATTTTGATGCTCAATGAAGTGAATTCGCAATAAATGAGATACCCAAAGTTGTACTCTGAGATCTCCAAACACTCATACGCCACACTAATGAAAAATTCAAATATCTCAGTTTTGTTTGTTGCAACGCCAACGGTTTTTCCAAATGCAGAAATGATACTGTTCAAGTCTTGTGAGTACTTTTTCGAGAGTGCACTTTCACTCAAAAAATCGCCTATTGACACCTTTTTGATCAAATACAAATCGGTGACATACAACTGCTCTGCTAACAGTCTTGGGGATATTTCTATAATACTCAAAGGCTTCTGCGTCTTCTCGTTGTATTCCACCACCTCTTTTAAAAGTGAATTGTTATCAATTTTAGCAGTGACTTTCTTGACAATTTCATCAACACTTAAAAACCCCTTTGGTGTTGTCATTATAATGAGTTTGTTTATCCTCTAACAACTACACATATATTTGGTTACTTTATTTTGTAATTATTAAATGATAAAATTATTAAATATTTTTATAAATCTTATTAATTACATTTACAACAAGTAATTAATAACAGAATAGTTGTTTTAGTCTTTAGAGTAATGACAATAAATATAATAAATATTTAATTTGAAATTTACAAGCAGAATCAACCAAAAAATAAACAACAATAACAATAGTTATTAATATATGTATAAAAATAGTTTTTAACTTACAGATTGATGATTAGATAACATTCTTGATTTATAAAATTATTAGTGATTATTTTAAACATTCAATTGGTTTACAACATAAAACGTTTATATTTGAAATTAAATTATTGATTATTTCATTTGACTAATAATAAATAATTGGATGACATATGATGGTGTTAAAATAGCAGTAATAAAATAGTTAACAACACACATTATATAACATGAACATTTAATTTATTATTTAACTACATTTCATTCAAAACTTATTATAAATAGATGTATGTAGTTATAAACAATACCCCAAATTAATGAGATGGTATAAGTTAATATATTTTTATGTAGATATAAATATAATTTATTGTTATGAATTATAAACAATTTAAGTACAGAAAGTATTATTTCAGATTGACACATTCAATATCATATAACAATTAAACTAAAATTGATTTAGAAGAAAAAAGCAATAACCAGTGCAAAGCACATTGAGAGAGTCATCGTAGAGTCTTTTATGATATTAAAGAATCCTTCTTCATCAGTAAAGCATTTTCCCAATTCTTTGTTTGTTATTTTTGAAGGCAGTCCACCACAGATGGCAGAAGTGTCAAAGTCGTTTTTGATGAACTTGCCATCTTTAATTTCCGTTTTGGTTGAAGTTGTTTCTGAAGTCTTAACACACTTAATTATAATAAGTGTTTCTATTGGTCTTGCATTACTTTCTTTAATTTTGCAATCTTTGGCATCAATATATGCATAAGACACAGCTGCATATTCTGGAAGATTTTCAACAAATGATTGATCGCTATCAAGTTCAATTGTATCTTGATCAACCCAATTACCGCAAGTCACAGAGCCATACACCTTTGCTTTGTTTCCTTCTTTGACATATTTGGTGTAAGTGTTGCCGCCAGAATAATAACACTTATCGAGAAGATAAACGTTCATGTATTCATTGCTGGTTATCATGAAATATTCGGCTTGGGCCACAAATGTGATTAGAACGATGAATTACATTTGATGAATTGGTGATCATCATTACAAGTTTAAATGGCGACGTAAAGCCTTAAAATTCAATAACATGTGATAATGAAAACTCGATATTTCATCAGTCAAGTTATTAACATTAAATATAAACCCACCTTCATTTTATAATTAAAAAAGACTTTGTATTGAAAATGGCATTTGATATAAAGACATATTGGAAATTGGGCGTATTATAGCATTAAAACTTGTTTGTGAAGTTTAATAATACAATTCAAATTATAGGAAAACAAACTCTTAACTTTTTGTTTGTTTTTAAAACATTTTTAATCCAAACATCACATTTAAACAAATTTCATTTTTTGTTTGTATAATATAGTTTATGTTGATTTAATTACAAAAATTAAAAAATAAATTTTTATTGTTATTCTATATAAAAACCAGGGTCGGCCAAGATCCAGTTTTTAAACAACTTCGTGGCAATCTCTAATACGTGTCAGTTCATTTTTAGTTTTAGCATATTGTCAACAAAAAATTCAAAAAGTTTTTTAGAGTTAAAACGTTTTTAAAAATTAATAAAACTATAGTTAACGATTTAAACAATTTTTTTGTGTGATCAAATTATCATTATATTGTGTTAAATTTTAGTTTTAAAGGACAAAAACTGAATAGTAAATAGCACGTGAAATTATGGGATGCAGAGTTTTTAAAATCAAATAACAATATTCACTCGTTATAATTGTAAATACAGAAAATACTAACAACCAATAAAAATTATTAGAAATATTTTTAGTGATTTTAACATAAAATTTTTATTTAAACAATTAATTTACCTTTTTAACATACACATTAATATTAATTGTTAATGTATATATTTTTATATTTGTCAGTTTAACAAAGGTTTTGAATAGTTCATTCATCTTCTTTTTAAATTAAAGTATTAATTAAACAATCAAATAGAAGTAATTTTATTATCTTTAGCAATAATACAAAACAGACAATGTATTATTTTTCGAATGGAGTAAACCACATTACTTTCAAAACAGTAAAACTTATCTTTAGTTATTTTTCTTGATAAAAACTATTATTCATAATACGATAATAATCAGTCAAAATAATAATTATCACCTAAATAAAAAAACATTACCAGAGCAACTTTAAATAAGTTTTATTTACATGTATAATTTACAATTGAATGGTTTTGGTGTACAATTATATTTACACGAAGATATATGTATATTGTTGTATTCTAAAGTAATTTAAAAACAACATTGTGTTTGATATAAATTATCATTTTATATTTTTTCGTTTGATAATATGGTATAAATAATTGTGTTTTGTCATTTTCATTTTGTTTTTCAAAAATGATAATGTTATTTACCATTTTATTGTTTTTTAAGTTTTTTTCAATAAAATGATCGTTTGGCAGACCCTGTGCAGAATTATAATATAATGCTTTTCAAATTATAAGAAATTTAAAAAACCAAACTAAAGTGACTTCCCAAGGTGTGCAAGTTAAGGTATAGTTCATTTATAATTTTTTATTAAAAAAATAGAATCATTATTTTTTAGAAATTTTGAAAAAAAAAGATTATTTTTAGTTTAATTATTAATTATAATTTCGAAGTTATTACTAAATTATACTTTAACTTGCACACCTTGTGACGTTGCAATTTTTAACTTTCACACTTCGAATACGATAAATTAAGCAACAATTTCGGGAAAGCGACCCAATGGAAATTATCGAAGGACCAGTTCTGGACAACAGTGCACATCGATTTGTAACAATGAACACCTATTAAACAGACCATTTGTTATTGTTTGCTATAAAATGGCACAGAGAAAAACATAATGTTTATCATACTTCTTCTTGTCGCTTTGAATTACGCTAACACAAGAGACATCGACATTTATTCACGTCTTGAAACAAAATTGTTTTTACATTAAACACAGAGACAAACCATAACCCAATTTTTATATTTTAATTTGCTTTTTGTAGTTTATTAATTCAAGCACCAAAGGGTTGTGTGTTTTGTGAAACAATTTGGAAACTAATAACATTTTTTTAATAAAACGTTTTTCAACTGAAATTTAGTCTTGCAAGCCCTTTCTTTGTAAAAAAGACTAAAAATTTTAACTTGCACACCTCGGGGAAGTCACTTTACTAAAAAAAAATAAAAAAACTACCCGATAAAAAATAACACAGAAACAAATAAAAGTGTTAATGAATTTTTTTTAAAAAAATGTCAATTGTAACATAGAAAGATGAGTTTAAAAATAATATTAAAATATCTTTATTTGAAAACCATGTAACCAATAACACAAACAATAACATAAATGAATTTTAAACAAATCAATCGATCATTTTAAATATCTAAAAGTATATAAATACAGTTTTTTGACGATATATTTGAATAAAATAACGGGAAATGTTGCCAACAAACCAAGTTATTGGCATCATTTCCTTTAAGAATTTTGCTTTTAAATACTTGCACCATTTTTATACACTCTTTTTATATAGCGAATTGACATTCACATGGCCAAATCGATTTCAAAGAATAACTTTTACTGAACGACAAAAAGGTTTGCTCAACTGATATTTATAAGAAATGTTTATTATTTTGTAATTACGCACCATGTCTGCGAAATCAAATATTTATATTAAAAAATTTAAAAATTAAAAAATTGTCGTTTTATATTATAACCTATTTTGGTTGATAAATAAGGTTGATAGAATAAGTCAGTTAAATACCCCATGTTAAATAAAACCTTTTAATTTAACATTTAATTGGTTAAAATCATATAAATGTTATATATTTAATAACGAATGTTTATGAATTGGTAACCAAAAACAACTTGTGCAGCAAACCTGTTTTATGTCAGTTTGTATAACACAAATTATGATTTGCTTTGATTATAATTATAAATTGAAGATATGTTATAATCTGTAATTATTATTGAATTAATAATTTTCTTTATATTAAATAATTTATTATTAACCCATATTTATATTGTAATTGTTAAAAATAAAAACTTTGAATCTTAAGTTTTCTTTATATTTTTTGATGGGTTTTGGAATACCCATGATACATTATAATTAATTTAGACTTATAATAAACAAAATTATATAATATTAATTAAATAAAACACAAACATTTAATTCAAATCATAACATTGAAAATCTTAAATGAAAATAAGAATAAAATTATTGAGACATTGTAAATATAATTTTTTGTTTTTTTTATAATGTGTCATTGTCTTTGAAAATATCGTTTGTTTCAACTTTTAAACAAACTATTTATTTATAGCAAAATATATCACATTTGAACTAACAATTGAATACATTACAAAAATATAATTGTTTATTTATATAAACAATCTATTTGTTTTTTTTTCTTTTTCTAATATTAAAAATTAATAGTTTTTAATAATAAATGTTATAAATATGTTGTTTCTTTTGCAAAACACAAAAGCAAACTTTGAATATTCGCAACGATAGAATTGCACGATTACAATCCTTATTATTATATCAACCAATAAATCTTATAAATTTACTAAAATAGTCTGAATATTGAAAAAATAAAACAATAAACCAAAGTTTCAACTTTAGTTCAACTTCTAATTAGTTCTTTGAGTCTTATCTTTCAAGCTCAAAATCGTTATATATATTATTATTAAATATCAGAAAATTGTATTAAATACATTTTTTTTTTCATTCCATATCAGTATTGTTAAAAATGGGTTATTAGTTTACAAAGCAGTATTTATTTTATACCTACATTATTTAAACTCGTTTTTATACCCTAAACACACAACAATGCAAGACAACAAACAGACGACACAAGAACCTGTTCAAAACGGTGAACTGCCACTTGATGATATGTCTAAATTAGAAGACACAAAGCCAAAAGATGATAAGCCACAAGAGACCGGTTCGGTATCCATTATTAAGCTCTTTAAGTACTCAAATTGGGTCGACTATATTTTGCTTTTTGTTGGGATTTTTGGTGGTTTAGCTGTTGGTATTCTTAACCCTCTAATTATCATGATTATGGGTGATGTATTTGACACATTCAATGTGTCTAGCGACAGTAGTCTGGACTTGAGTAATATGCCTTTGGAACAGCAAAACATTTTGAATCACGTAATTGTTTGTTGTTTTAAGAAATATACCTTTTTAAAAAAAAACTATATTATTTGAAAAATTATTTATTTGTATTATTAAAAATAAACTAATCAATAGTTTGACTCTGTTACATCATCAGTTAACACTTTAATTCTTCGGATGCTATACATCACGCTTGGAAGTACTTTTGGTAAGTTTTTGTACCGCTTCTGCTTTTTTATCCTTTCAGAAAGAATTGGCTTGAAGATCAGGAAGTTGTATTTCTCATCATTACTGCGTCAAGACTCCACATTTTATGATTCACAAGAAACTGGCACATTAACATCCCACATTTCAATTGATGTTCAAAATATTCAAAAAGGCATTTCTCAGAATTTTGGATTATTATTTGAAGCCATAGCCTCGCCGATAACAGGCTACGTAATTGGATTTGTCAAGTGTTGGGATCTTTCTCTTGTTATTCTGTCAATAGCTCCTTTTATGATATTGGGTACCATATTTATGGGGTCATCCACAAAAGTTACAAGGTCGAAAGGAGATGTCTATGATTCCAAAGCGGGTGCAATAGCCGAAGAGACATTAGGAAGTATTCGAACAGTCCAATCGTTTAATCAAGAAAAGGCATTTTCTGAAATTTATTCTCAAAATGTAAAGAGTGCACAAAAGTGGTTTGTCATTGGTGGGCATTTTCTTGGGATTGGAATGGGGTTTGTGATGTTCACCATTTTCTGCTCGATAACACTTGGGCTGTTCTATGGGACAGTTGTTCTTCGAGGGGATGGTGGAATGAAAAACGTGACAGCTGGAGCAATATTGGTTGTCTTTATGTCGAATGTCATATCCACAATGTCTCTCTCGAAAATCTCAATGCCAGCATCTGCACTTGCCATTTCACAAGCCTCTGCATATAAAATATATCAAATCATTGACAGAATACCTGATATAGACGCAACCAACACTGAAGGGTTGAAACCAAGTATG
>NW_004440140.1:0-1046 GCF_000330505.1 Entamoeba invadens IP1
AACAATATTTAAGTTACAACAAATATTCAAAAAATGTATAATAATATATTTACTTTAGCAAACAATAAGGCTAATATAACATTATAAAAATATTGTCGTTTTATTTTATACAGGTTAAAAAGTCACATATAAAGTTGTTTTTAAAAACTTAAAAATTTTTTTTATCAATGTTTAAGTTTTGTTTTAACAAACATTAAAAATGGCGTCGCTAAATCAGATAATTTGTGTTTATAACATCTTTATGTTGGAAGCAAATATAATTTTTAAAACGTCAATTAAAAAAATGAACATTTTCTGAGTTGTCAAAATTATTCTGTAATTAACATTATAATGCTTAAATAGATTATTTTGTCCACACTGTAATAACACTTATTTATTTGTATATAAAGATATTATAACATTAGATTTAATTGTGTTGAATGTAATTTAATATTTTGTGTAACACCACAAATAAAAGTTCAATTGGTGATTTAATAAATCAAATTACAACAAATATTGTTAGTTACAATGTGTTATCATCATTATACGTGTCCTTTAACTGTTTGTAATTTTTAAAAGCTTGTTCTCGACCTTCAAATTCTGTGTCTAACTCAGACACGTCGTCTTCAACTTTGTCACATTCTCTTGTTTCTCTTCGATTTAAGTTTTTATTATGGTCAATTCTTTTAATGCAACCTTATAGTATTAACCTACTTTTGTTTAGCCATATGTTTTTTTTTCAAAAGTTTCAGTTTTGATCAAGATTTTGGCAAGATAATTCTCATTTTTTCTTTGATCAATTGGGTCTTTGTTTAGTCTTTCTTCTTTTGATCAAGTTCAGTTAAAACTTTTTAGAATTTGTTTTGGTTTATTGTCCTCGAGGTCTTTCTTTATGATAATTATTAATAAAATAGTAGTTTATTTTTATTTTAATAATAAATCTGTTATTGTTTATAAACTTGTTTCATAAAAGCGTCATTTTTTCAGTTACGATTTTGTGAAAAATATGATAATAATCAAAAATGATTTTAAGTACTTTGGTTATTAGTTTTGCAATATTTTGTATT
>NW_004440140.1:1146-2768 GCF_000330505.1 Entamoeba invadens IP1
GAACTTAAAATAATTTTTTAATTAACAACATACTTTATATTTACTATAATTGAACTATAAAAATAATAATCAGGTATTAATAATTTTTATAGTATTTTTAATAGTCGTTATAAAAAAATTTAATTATAAAAAAATACATTAAGCCTTCACAAAGAAATAAAAATATGGGGAGGTAGAAAAGCAGCTCGATTCAAAGCCGATAAGTAAGCCACTTAAATAATATGATTAAAGCTTGACTGATAAAATAAAAAGCTTCATAATAAATGTTTAAATACATAGTCAAAAACAACACGGATAAACTCTCTGACGCTGCTAAAGGGTTTACATCTTGACGACACATTCAATGACATGTCGAATGGTATTGATTTGGAGACAGTTTTGGGTAAAAAAATAATTTGTAATTGAAGCGTTAAACAAAAATTATTTAACAGTCGGAGTTGTGATTTTACAACAACAATAAAAAGCCTCAGTTTAATGTGGCTTTACGGACTCAATAAGTTGCACAATTTAAAATTATAACGATTTGTGGGAATAATAACTTTAAGGGGAGAATGCAACAAATGCAACAAATTTCAGGATTATTTGGACCCGTAAAATCGGGCGGACAGAAAGGTGTCTGTTTTGAATTCAATTGTAATTCGATTTTTTGAGCTTAGACTATTTTGATTTTATAGGTTTTTTTACTATTTTATTTAAATTTTTATAAAACATTATATTTTTGAATGGTTTTGTTATTCTTGAACATCATTTCCCAAAACGCATTTTGTATACCTTTTAAGTGTTGACAGAACAGGAAAAACTTATTTAAAAGAAAACACCTAAAATAAGAATTTGACCAATGTGTACCTTGATGGGTTAATTGAAAGTGACAAGTTATTAGACGGCATTTACAAAGACTCGTGTTCTTTACACAACCAAGAGTTTACCAAAATTTACACAGTGAATGCCGAATCCCAAAAATGCTTCAGTCTTATTTTATAGAATGGTTTTTCTTTTAAAAATACGTTTTTGGGGAAAATTAACACCAGCTTTCTGTTTTATAAAACAAAAACGAGGCAAAAAAATTTACGCCTGGTTGTTTTTCTTTAGGATCAAAAAAATGAATGAAGAAGTACCAACAGATGATATTTTGAATAAAAGCAGTAATTATTTTTGTTCATTAATTGAAATTGAATCTTCAATAATTCATAAATCAAAAGATAAAAAAGACTTAGAAAATGTTGAAGAGTTGGATTAAGATACACGTGATTTTTTAACAACAAAAAATAAAAAAATAAAAACACCAAAAGAAAAAATTTTTTAAAAAATATTTAATTTAAGCAGAAGAAACCCCAAAATAACGAATAAATGTTAATAACACCACGTGAAAAATATCAAAGAGCTCAGATTGAACAAGAAATAAAAAAAAAACCAATAAACATGAAATATAAAATTATAGAAAACAAAAAAAGAAAGTACAAGAAAAGACATTCTTTTAGCAGTTTATTGAATAGAATTAACAAAAATTAAAAACATTTGGATTTATTAATTATTATTTTTTGTAATATTTCAAATTGAAAATCTATTTTTCTTTACTATCTAACATAAATGTTTTCATGTAAAGTTAGTAAATTTATATTTAT
>NW_004440140.1:2868-3915 GCF_000330505.1 Entamoeba invadens IP1
TAATTTTTTATAACACGTTCAAAATTAATAATAAAAAATATTCATTATCAGAAGTATAAGTCGGTTAAAGGTTAAATATAACAATAAATGAATATTCAAACTATATTATTATTAATTAATAAATAACAATTTTTTAAAAAAATTCTTTTTACTTGAAATTATCATTTATTTTAAAACAATAATTCTTTATATTGTTTACACATATTTCATTTGAATAATTCCAACAAAAAAACAACTGTTAAAATCATAATGTCCACAATTGACGGTTATCATATCATGATAGTTTCAAAGTACTTTGCAACAATCAACGATTTCATTAATTTGGAATTTGTATGCAAAAAATTTAACAGTAATATGGAGAAATTTCATTTCAACCCGATTCCATTAACTTGCAAAACAATTAGATTTTTCTTGAACATTGAGACTCTTCATTTATGGCATAAAAACGATGAAACTTTTGGCAATCTATTATTTGTCAAAACAGCGTTCGATGAAGACGATGATAACAATGAAAAACATGGAGATATAAACAAAAACAAAGAAACTGTTGTGACAAAAGTGTTTTATGAAATCATTGTGTGGTTCAATGTTAATTATGACACCGTTGTCAAAAACGATGGTCAAAACATAAAGTTCAAAGATATTGCTTACACCCAAACCGACCGAATGAAATTTGGTGATAACATACCAAATTGTGTCACACTTATTAGTCATAGCTGTTTCCGTAATTGTAGTTTGAGCAGCATAACAATACCATTAAGTGTCACGTTATTTGGTCCGAGATGTTTCCAAGGATGTAGAAACTTGGAAAGTATTGATATACCATCAAATGTGAATTATATTGGTCACCTTTGTTTTTGTGGATGTGATAGTCTCAGTAGTGTGACAATACCATTAAGTATAACATCATTAAAACGGAGTTGTTTCTCCGAATGCAGAAGTCTAAGCAGTGTGACTATACCAACAAACGTGAATACTATTCATAAATTTTGTTTCGATGAATGTAACAATCTAAGCAACATTATAATACCATCTACTGGTCACATT
>NW_004440140.1:4015-24330 GCF_000330505.1 Entamoeba invadens IP1
AGTGATGTCATGTTGGTCATCATCGTATTAACATTTCTTGCACTTTCAAAATCGGTCAGTTTTGCGTTGACTTTATCATTTGGATTGTTAGAAAACACAAGTAAATTGTTTAATTTAATATCTCTGTGTAAAATCCCATTTTCATGTAAATATGAAATACCATTTGCGCCATCCAACATCATTTTAACACGAAGTTTTATGTTAATTATCACTTGTTTTATGTTTCAATAGATCTTGTAAACTCCCAAATTGTGCAAATTCGGTGACTATGCACACTTTATTGGGTATAAAAACTGCTCCATAGAAATGGACAATATATTCATTCTAAATTTGTCTAACATCTCAACTTCCTTCTCAAACTCATTGTTTAATGTGTCTTCATTTCCACTAATTTTCATCTTTTTAATTGCAACGATATTGTCTCTGAAAGTTCCTTTAAACAACACCGAACAAGCCTTCACCAAGTTTAGTGTCTTCTTGTAACTCATCTGGATCAAGTCGAGTTGTCAATTTTGAAGTTGCTGCTATTTTAATTTCTTTTGAAACATCTTTTCTTTTTGTAAATGAATTTGAAACCAATATGATATTTTCATCAATTTTAGTTGTGCATTTTAATGTGAACATAATTTCAAATTCACACGCTTCACCACTTGGTAATACTATTATTTTTGGATTTGAGTCGAATTCATATTTCTCAATTGTTGCACTTTTTGTCGTGATTTAAATTTTCATGTTGTGCTTTGAAGTGTTGCCAACACACAGAAGTTCTCTTTGTTGTGAGTTGACATCAATTTCCTCGCCAAAAGAAACTTCCGTTTTGTTCACAACGACATCATCACCAACTGGTATAAAAGTAATGTTCGAGCGACTCATTTTGAAGAGTGTTGTTGTTTTCTCAATTTCTTTTTGTCGCATTTTGTTTTCAATAAACAACACAACACACGATATTAATGTTATTACAATTGTTAAGACAAAAAGTGCACAAAATGACTATAAAAAGAACCGACCAAACTACCTTCTTGTCACAAAGTGTGCCACTTTGTTAGGAAAGTGCCAGAATGTGCATTTGGAACATTTTGAGTTTAAAACTTGGAGACATTTTGATACAAATGAAATATCAATACAAAGTCCACTTTCATATAAAATCATGTTGTTAACACAAGATGTGCATTTCCCGTATGGTGTGCATATTGTGCAATTGTTGTTACACCTTTCACACTCGTTGTAATTGACTGTGTAATATCCACGCAAACATTTGTTACACCCATTTTGTGTGACTTCAACAACACACCCAATGATTCTGTTTTATGGCAAACAGTCACCGCTATTTGTTTTGTAATTCGTCAAATTGCATGCCAAACATTTATTTTTTGTGTTACACGTTGAGCAATTTAAAAGACATTTTAAGCAGTCCATACCAACTCTGTAATACTGGTCTTTGCATTGATAACACCCAGTTGTAATTGTTGATACATTGTCACATTTATTTAACAGTTCAGTGCTTGGTTGGCATTGATAAATATCACTTTGGTAAAATCCAGACTTACATGATAGACACTTTGTACCACTTTCATGGCAACTGGTGCAATTTTCAGAACACAAATAACAACGGGCATTTGACAGGTAATACCCAACTGCACACGAAATGCATGCATATTTATAATATGTTACACAAACGGTTGTTGAAGTATCGTTTGTAATATTTACACAAGTTCTGTTAATATTAAGAATGTATTTATTTTCACATTCAACACATTTATTGTTCACAATATACACGCATTTGTCTTTTTCTAAAATAAACATCCCATTCTGTTCAGTAAACGTTTCATTCTGACAAATAAAATATTCACACTTTTTCTCATAAGTAATTGTATAATTCACTTCACATGAAATTGTGTTGTGTTTATCGCAATTCAAGGAATTTTCAAATTTGGATAAACACGTGTTGCAAACACCATTGTCTATGTAAAACATATCATTGCAACCAATTATCAAAACTTTATTTGAAACCACATCTATCTTTTTAACACATAAAGTTTCATTGTTTAAAATAAAGTTATTGTTACAAATAAAACACAAATTATAACCACATAAAGTACAGTTTGATGCACAGCTCTCACATTTGTTATATGAATTACCCGCATGATATTTTATACAAACACTTCCATCACTGTATTGACATTTGGTATCAAACACACATTCATTATTATTTCTAATATATCCGTTCTGACATTTGTAACAATTTGTTATTGTGCCATATAAACACGTTTCAGAAGAAATACACTTGGAATTATCATTTAAAACATACCCACTTTTGCATAATACACACTTGTTGTTTTTGTTGTATGTCCCACAGTTTATAACAAGAGAAAAACACTCTCCATTGTCATTCAAAAAATCAGAGTGACAAACAACACCTGTTATTTTATTATTAGTCACTTTAACAAGAAAGCAATTGCTAATTACATTATTATCACTAACTTTTTCTAATAATATAAAAGTCTTATTATTTTCACTAAAATCAATTGAATAAATTCGACTTAAAGTCGTGTTTTTAGAAATTACAATGTTTGTATTTTCATACAAAACGAGTGATTTGATGTTTCCAATACAATCAATTTGCAATTTTGTGACGTTTTGGTATAAAGTGAAGTTGTAAATAGAATCACAATTACAAGTTATTGTATTCAATGAAGTTGAATACAAAAATGAAGCATCTACCATATCAAACTCCTCGATTACACTGGTTGTAACTATTCGAAAAGTAAATGAAATTACCAAGTCTTTATTATATGATAATAATACCAATTTTTTATTATCAAAAAGAGTAATTTTTTAACACTTTCAGAGAAATAAAGTGAAATGTTATTATCAACCAACAATTCAGTGTTACTTAGATTGTTATCGAACATATTAAACATTTTAATATCACTAATAAACTTGAGTTTGCAATTTACATTAATATCGTCATTACACAGACAATGTGGATAATCAAAAGCATTTTCCATATTTGTTGGTGAGTTTGGTGTGTACATTGGTTTCTTTAAAGTACAAACAACGTCTTTGTCAAGTGGAGTACCTTGTGGGCAAAATCGTATTAATTTTTTATTAGAAATCAAGTACCCTTTCCCATTTGTAAAATTATAGAAATATTCAAACATGTCTGAAATGATGTGATCGAAATTGGCAACAGTCCCTAAATTATATGCACTATTCAACGAAATTGTATCAAAACATTTGGTGTTTCCTGTTTACAGATGGGGTTTTTTTGCCGCGGTCATTTTTGATGCCAAAACAACAGTTAACAACAAAACTATAAAATATTAAAATGTATAGTATACAAATAAATGGTTTATTAATATAATATTTATACCATATAAAATAAAACTATTAATTATAATTGATAATATTATAAAAAATAAGTAATTGTTGTGAAATTAAATGTAACAATTTAATAATAATTTAATTTATTAAAATAAAATTTGTCATTAACCATACTTCCTCTTAACACAGTTACGTGAAATCAACCATAACAAAGCTACTGTGTGATTAGTTGTTAAAATTAATATATTGTTGCTTTTCATCACTTTCAAACACCAGATAGTGGTTTAATATAATAAATTAATAAAGTAAAATGGCATAGAATGGACTATAACAAAACGTTGAATCACGATACTTAATGTTGTTGATAAAATTGGGTTGTTTTATAAACGTGCAATACTTTGATTAAACAGAAAGGTTATTATTTGTTGGAAAACAAGTGGAACTACTCTGTTTATCATTGATGCATTAACAGAGTGTTTGAAACAAAACAATTTCAAATATCTTCATTCTATTGTTTAGTCTTTTTGTTTGTTTTATCAAAGCTATTATTGAATCATATATTTATTATATTTATTATATTTATTAGTAATAATTTAACTCGCCAACAACCCAATACTGCTCTTTTTAACAGTTTTTTAAAAATTTGTCCCAAAACTGTTTAAATAATTTTGATATATTATTAGGTGATTTTCCTGAAAAAATAGATAAAAACAAATAATATAAAATAATCATAATGGAATTATTTTTATTTTTTATACCAAAAAATCGTTTTGTGCATTTATTTTTTTATATAAAAATTTGAAAGCAAAACATAACAAAAATTACAACCAAAATAATATAGAGTTGGTGGAAAAAGTCTGTTTTAGCAAAGTATAGTAAAATATAATTTTTATTGTTACAAGTAAAAAATTATTTTATATTATTTTTAAAACATTAATTAAAACAAAAAATAATTAAAAATACTTGTAAAACCAAACAATGGTTGATTTTTAAATATTTATGTTAATAAAATAAATGTTTCGGATACGTAATATAGTTGTGTTGTTGTGGTTGTATTAACCCATAAACAGTCAATTGCGACCACTTGATGTTTGTTTTTAAAATTAAAATGATGATTAAGTAAGTATAAAAGAAAGCAAATATGAAAGTTATCAAATTAATCATTTGATTTATTATTTAATAAGTACAACACAATTCAACAATAAAAAAACTTAAATGTAGCATTTTGAAACAATTTATTTATTACAACAAATTTGGATTTTTAAATATATTAAAGAAACCCACAAAACGCAGCAAACGTTTAAAAATTGTCACACATACAATTCACCCATAAATTGAATCATTATCTATGTGAAAGTGTCAATGTGTAAAATCTACTGAGATTGATTATGCTAATAACTTATAGTTTTTAAATATTCAATTTCTGTATTTAATTTCAAAAAGGTGTTTCATTATCTAAATTGAATTTGTGTCCTGCTCGAAAGTTATATAAATTTTAAAAATATAAAAATACAAACAATGACTAATAAAAATGGTTATTTATTTTAAAATATAGTTAATCTTATCGAGATAGACTATTATATACCAACTCTGAGAAAATTATTCATAAAATCTAAAGACAATGATAAAAGAACACATAACTAACGTGAAAATTGATGTTTTTGTTTGACAAAACAAATAAATTATAATAATCGTAATAAGAAAAAAAACACGATTAATTATTTTCACTAAATGACGCATTGATAATAGCGATAATTATTAACATTGAGTAACATGCTTTTGTGTTATAGTGAAAATGATGAGTCGAAACAGTTGTAAATAATATAACAATAAAACAAATCTATTATGCATCGCTTTTGCAGACAGTGATGTTTCTTCAATTGATTATCAAGCAACCCAAATATAAAGAATAATAATAATTTTAAAATTTTAATTGACAATAAAAGATAAATACTCATAATGTAAAAAACAACAAAAATTAAAAATATACACCAAATAAATCATCAAAAAAGCATTGATAAACAAAGAAGTTTGATTTTTTGTTGTTTGAAAAATTATAAACATAGTTATGGTTTACCTTATTCATTTTAAACACTCTTTTCAATAGATTATTAAAATAAGTAACTGTATACATCTACTTGTCAAAAGTCATTAACAAACAATTGGTTAAACAGTCCACATATTTGACAAAAAGTCAGACAACAATATAAAAAATATGTGGATTATATGTAATTGAAAGAATTTGTTATAAAAACAATAATATATTTGACACTAAAAACTGTTTTTAATGATTGCTTGTTATATTTTAATTTCTTTTGATAAAAACTCTTTAAAAGATTAGTCACAGTATGGTAAATACCAAAAGATGATATATTCTAAACAGAAAAAAAACAGTAAAAAATCTTGCTACATCGTACTGTCTGAAAAAAATACACAGTTAATAAAATGGGCTTTTTGAAAAATTTTTATTTTTTATAAAGACTATTATGTACAAAAATTTTATATGTTAACATTAATTATCATTGATGTGTTCATTTATTATTTGCAATTTGTATTTCATTTCAACTCAAAACCAATAGTTTTTTGTTTAGTGTATAAAAACATATTTATTTGTTTTGGAATAAATGTTATTACATTTTACCAGTATTCTTATTTTGCCATTATTTACGTTTTTGTCATGAAATTTTATATTTTTTTTCATTTTTTTCACATTTTATTTGTTTTTTAGTTCAAAAATTGAACTCGTTATTCCATTTTCATTTTACTATAATTGAACTACACTGTATAATATAATTTTTTTCAAAAAAACAAAAACACTGCTCTTTTTAACAGTATTGGTTTGTTGGGGATTAGGTATGTCGGCGAGTTAATTGAAAAGTGTCAATCAGTATGTTTGTTGATGTGTTTTAATATAGATCACAATTAAATTATTTAAAATTAACAATTATGATATTAATTATTGATTTTATTTATAAAATGTTAAAGAATATTATATAAAAGTATAATAAAAACAAGTCAGTGGAAAAAAATCTGGCTTGTTTTAAATTATAATAAAATATAATATTTATTGTTATATGTTATAAACTATTGAAAATATTTCAAAAATAAAATGAAAAAACAAAAATAATTATAAAACTGTTGTTCGAAATTATTACAATACACCTCGATAAAATTGATATTTTGAATATGAAAACGGAGTTTCGTAATGACAGAAAAGTCCTTGAAATGGCTTGCAAAAACGGAGCTCCGAGACGGTGAATTCTTCGCAACGACGTACAGCTGGTAAGATGTGACATATGTGGGGTTTGTTGAACCGCATAGTGGTTATTTAAGGACGAAACAACAAACAACGAATTAGAAAATTGGAGATTTCTTGTTGTGTCGAGATTGGAAGAATATTATTAAGCCAGACTATTCGATTTGGGAGGAAAGCATGGACTTTTTTAAGTATCCCACTGCAGTACTATGGATTCACACAAATTCAAGGCCACCACAGATTGTTGGCGACTGCTATGGTTGAGAAGTATTATAAAAATACTAAAAGAGCCAAATTACTGAGAAAGAGACACGAGACCTATCAATTTCATTTGAGAGATTGTTCTGGAATGAAGAGAAAAGGTACTTCGTTTAAGCCATTTGACAGGACAACAAAAAGTGATCGTTGATACATAGACTGCGACTGTGATGTTCAGTGACATTGTAACTGATCAAATAAAGATAAAAACACTTTGATAACATCAGAAAGTTCAACACCAAACTTGAACACGGACTTGCAAGATATCCACAAGACTCATACTTCTATTCATCGGAGTGGAATATTGGAAGAAAAGAAGTCGGTGAAGCAAGTTTTATATGGGAGAAGCTGTAGACTGAATCACCAACACCCGATTATGCCGTCAATGCCTGATGAATACAAACACTCAGGTGTATGTTATGACAACGCTTCAGAATCAACAACTCTTCCACTCTTTGATTATAAAAAGCTGTAATTTGGTAGTTTCGTAATTATTGTTATACTATAACATAATACGTGTGTTGATATAAAATAACATAATATTAGTATTAGTACAGTATATTAAATTATATAAAATGGAATAAATTGACTGATACTCAATGATGATCATTGGAAAATACTTTGCAAGTGTCAAAGATTTCAAAGTTGTTATGATGGTCAGTTGAAAATTCAATTTATTGGGTGAAATGTACCTATTTAATCCACTTTTGTACATTTAACACCACTCGAGGAAAAAAATTGTTCCCAAACATCGAGACTTACCATCTTTATTCAAAGAGTGATTTTGACAATAACTTTCCAAAAAGGTCATTTTTGATTTAATGACTTACGAAGACACATTGGTCTTTCACAGAACATCGAGTGCACAAATGTTGTGTTTAGTCGAGAAGATGTCAAACTTTTCAATGGTGAAATACCAACAAAAGAGGTGCAGTCGTTGTCATCTTCATGTTTCAAATCATCAACTGAACAACTTCAGTCTGGAACCTTTTGGAACATAAAAATTGGAATATTTTGGGAAGCAGTCCCAAAAGTCTATCTTAATTGTTTTAGGTTCTTTGTTGTTGTACCTAATTCCAATTGTTTAGACAAAATTAAAGCTATTTTTGTCCATAATGTTCGAGACTATATAACACCAAAAGACTGAGTCTATAAACAATATTATATTATATTATTAAGTTTTTAAAAATAAACATATTATTAATAGTATTTATATTATTATTTACCGTAAGTTGATATAATAAATTAAGATATTGTTGCTATAGTTTATTTTGTTATAACCTAACTGTTAAAACATTGAAACTTTTTAATTTAAAATTTTAATGATTATTCCCAAATGTTTGTTCTATTATCTATTATCGTAACATTTTGATGTATTTTATAATTCCGTTGCTATCATTGTTGTAATTATTATTGTTAATAGACCAATTGGTGGTTATCATTATATATTTATTTGATTATTTATCTTGATAAAAACACGATGTTATTTATTGTATCACATATTCATCAGATCAAATAAGTTATAATTAATAATTAGATCAATACTTGTCACTCTATTGATTCATGAACATCTTATACAATCCCTGAATCATTTGCTTTGTCTTTGACTATTGCATTGTCTATTTGATAATTTTTATTGTCTTTGAGTTGCTTGTCCTGTTTTGAGTATTATCTTATGTCTTTGATCGTTACATTTCTTCTTTGAGTGTGTTGTCATGTTTTTGAACATCGCCTTATGTCTATGAACATTACACTCTTTATGATATCGTTGTGAATTGATCGAGTCTGGTGTTATGGCTATTGTATTATGTTATAATTGAAATTGTGTTGTAATTAATTATGGTTATTGTTACTAGTATAGTTAATAATATATTTATAATAAAATAAGTTATTATATAAACTATAAGTTTATATTTAGTTTTTTTAAATATAAATCATGTACTAAACAATTTTAATATTAATTAATACATTATTTCATTTTGTATAGTTTAAAACAACAGTATTGATATTATTTGTTATATAGTAGAGTACCGTGAAAAATCACTGCGGCGTGAAATATTACTGCGAATTGTTATTAGGCAAAAAATAATGTTATTAGGGGTTTTAAAACATTTTGGTTTAATTTTTTTTTGTTATTCGAGACTGTTAAAATGAAAAACGACAATTTTGTTCTACAAAATCTTTTGAGGCTAAGTCAACAGATTGTGTTAAGAGGAAAAAATGGTGTTTTTATATAATATTTATGAGGGTTTTGTTTTTTCCTTTTCCAATTGAAAAACATAACTATTTTCAATTTTTTGTTATTACAAAAAGACAAATTCTAAATTATAGTTTCACATATCCAAAAATTATTATATCAAGTAAAAATTTGTTTTGATATTTTCAAAATGTGAAAGAATGTGTCAAAAATTGATATTGATTTACCCGTTACATCAATTTATGAAATATAATTTTATTGTACAGTTGATATCTCTGACAAAATATGTACACATTTTAACAATAAAGTTGTGCTTGATATCGTATTGTTGTTGGAGATTAAAAATTACCAATAAAAATTCGTTCTCATAATTTTAATAACCAAATAATCACTTAACAATATATTTTTACTCTGATGTATAAAATGAATTCTTTAGTTGCTTTCATATGATTCATTATTCGAAAAATCATTACTCAATGTCTTGTAGATGTTTTATAAAAGTCGTTGATTTTTTTAAGTAAAAAATTTAGAGAAAGAATCTAATACGTCACACCGTGACACAAAAATGGTTTAAAAACAAAACTAATAAACAATATAATTATCTATTTCATAACAACATCTGTAATATCGAAATCGTTTAGTAAATACTTGACATGTTGGTTGTATGATCACTGTCTATTTTTATTGTTGAATGATGTGGAAATACAAACACAATTCACATCAAATAAATCAAACAATAAACTGTTATTATAGTATAAATTTAATTAAAATATAATAAACAACAAACAAGTGAAATAGTTAATTAACGTGTATTTTTAATTAACATCAACATATCAATAGCAAAAATTTATAATAAAACAACAATAAATTATAATTTATTTTTTTAATGTAAAACTATTTTTAATAATTATTTTCATATAATTAAACTAGTTGATTAAATATGGATAATTTTATTACAAATTACTATTATTTTAAAAGGGTTAAAACACCAGAACCCCAAACAACTTAATTCTTTCATTTCGACAAATTATTTAAATTTTAAATTGGTGTGATTAAATAATCGACCATTTGAAAACCCCACACTCGTTAACCGTTTGTTATCGTCAAATTAATTTATATTTTATAAATTTATCAATATAATATGTTTATAACGTGTTTTTATATTTTGTTTATGTTTATTGTATTGCAATTTGTGTTGTTATAATAATTACGAAGTTGAAACGTTTATTCAATCTTTATAATTCGAGTTGATATTTCTGTGTGTTTTTGTATTATTATTATGTAAAAACATATTGATTATAATGGTAATTTAAGCTTATTCAATAGAGTTTATAATTTGAATATTCACAACAAAAATTAACCACTAGATGAGCAGAAATCAAATTTCATATTATGGTGTCCAAAAGGTGGACTATTTATTCAAATTTTCGATGTTTAAATTTATTCGTTTTTGTTATTATGTTTTGATGTATTGTTTTGTATTATAAGTTATAAATTGTTAAAAACTATAAAATAAAAACCAATATCTAGTTTGAGTTGTTTGGAATGTTCGTTTTTACGAATTTACCCTTGTTTTAATTGAAAGCCATATTATATAACATTTTTACAAAGTAAATTATTTTTTATGTTTTAGAAGCAACAATAACATTATTTTTTTGCCCAATAACAATTCGCAGTAATATTTCACGCCGCAGTGATTTTTCACGGTACTCTATATTTAATAATTAACAAACATTTTTGAGTTTGATTATTATTATTATTTAATATAGTTTTAAAATATAAATATTTGGTTAATAACGTTAAATATAAATATGATAATAAACCTTTATTTATTATTATTAAACTGTTTTTCAAAAGTCGGTACTGAGGTGTCCCGATTGTTTGCATTTATTTTGTTTATTATTTTTGGGAATCGTTTTTTGTAATAAATTCACTTATTTTTTCTAAGTAAGAAAGAGAAAAACGGTCTTCAAAAAATATTTTTTTACTTGAAGAATTTTTAAGCATTAAAAAATTCCATATAAAATTTAAAATAACAGGATTTTTGTTTTTGAAATACACGTGAATGTTCCCAAAAGTGCATTTTATTATAAAAAGCTGATAAATTTAATGCCAAAAATTTTCAAAGTCGAGTCTTCATTTATTAATAAATAATATTAATAACAAGCGCTAAAGTATGGCGTAATATCGATATACTGATAGTGTTGTCACAACAATGACTGAAATATCAAAACACAAAATTATTAATTGTTTGCTCTTATTTATTTTTTCTTTAAAACTCGTTATTTTATTTTCTTTTGTTTAAAGAACAAAACCACATGTTTGTTTTTAATAAAAATGAAAAACTAACGAAACTGATATTCAGTTACAAATTGACACAAACAACAACAACCCAATTTATTAACGTGTTTATCGTTGTATGATTTGACCAACAACGTTGAGTTTGTGTTATGAAGTATAGAGTTGAGGTCAAATCAAATAACGGGATCGGTTTTTTTTGGAAAAGGCTGGCTAATATTCCAATAAATTCCCGATATTGACTTGCTAAAGTTAAAACAAATATACATGCAAATTAATTGATTTTTTGTTGGTGTTTATTAATAAAAACAATATGTTCATACTATTAATAGAATAGTTCATTACAAACTTAATCAATAATATACTATTACTTTAAAATAGTTTTAATAATAAATGTAGACGTTGTTATTGTAAAAAATATAGAAACAGCCAATTTATTGTTTTCTGATTGGTCATATCCTAATTAATAGTGTTTAGTTCTTCTACGTTGTAATTTTAAATACAAATTTTATTGTGTTAGTTTATATACTATAATATATTGTAAAGTCGGTTTTAATAATAATAGCCTTGCTATAAAAAGTTGTTCATTTTGAAAAAATACACAATGGAACATTTCAAAATACATAACAGATATTATTCTGTACTAAAATGATTGAAAGATTAAAAGTAAAACATATAACCTTCAAACGTTATTGGCGATACACAACTGATTATGTTATTTACAATCATATTATAAACAATGTTTATATTAAATTTCAATTGTGGATAACATATTTGTTATTTATAAAAGTAATATTTGGATTTAAAACATAAAATTTTAAGCCAAAAGCTGTTTTTGCAATTTATCAGAGATAAAAAGTGTCAAAGTTAATAAATTTGAAGTTGTTTTCTGTTTTTTGTCGACTTCAATTTTATAGAAATACCTAATTGCAACATTCCCAAAAAGGATATACACAAAAGTGTTATTCATTTCAATTTGTGGTATTTTGGCTTTTTAATGTGAAACTGTCTTTTTGCAATCAGTTGAATTCCATATTTAAAATTATCAAAATTCCGTGATACCAATTTAAACATTAAAAAAGATGAAATTTCAGTGTCAGAAAGTTACTATCAAATTGGATGAAAACAATTGGTCAGAAGAAAAATCGTTTTATTTTACAGTTTTTTTTGCAAAATCATTTTTCTGTAAGAGCTTTACTCAATTTTTGCTTTTCATAAGATAAAATTCATAACCGTAGAAATCAATAACTAAAATGATGAACACTTCATGTGTTCATTTTCAAAAAATAATTTTTATTGTTAGATTCCAACAATGCATTAATCTCTGTTCATTTCTTTGTGTGTGTGGCATCATATGTAAAGCAATTCTGCTTTTTATATACTCTCTTGTTGATTTGGATAAAACTATATTACCAAGAGATACAATGAAACACTCAACTCAATCTACTTCTACTGTTGATCGACAGGTAAAGTCTTTTACATTTAAATTTCATTTTTGCATTGAATAAGTTTTGCATTGTCATTGTTTTTACTTCAACTCTGTTGTGACAGCCTTGATCAAAAGAATATTTGAAACGACCACAAGATGTAAAAAGAAGAAGAACAATGTGTCTTTACCTTGTTGGGACAATTGGTTTCAGCTTTCTAGTTTTCGAATGTTATAAATAAAAGTTTAAAAAATTTTAACAACACAAAGTGAAACAATCTTTGAATAGTAACAGTTAAATAACTCATTTTAGTATATTTTATTTGGAAAACTTTATTAAACTGTTTTATTTGTTTTAATGTTGTATTTTTTATATTCTCATCATTTTTTTGTGTTGTATTTTGATTGTTTTGAAATAAAAATATAAATTTAAATTCAATTATTAAAAAAATGAATTAATAACTGAGTTCGAAAACACGAACACTTTTTGGTATAAATGTTTGGCCATCAATGAGATCTCCACTTCGAGTTATGTAACTACTTGGAGTACATTTGCTTAAATTTAAACCACATTTTGCAACAGTAATGTCACTGTTATTATTAACATCATCATGTTTTCCAAATGTAAAGAGATAAGGATTGTCTTTAGTACAAGTTATAATAGAATTGTCAATTTGTCCTTCTTGTAACCCGAATTTTTGAGGGTTATATATCCCATTTCGCATTAGCGAGAAGATGAATGATTCTTCCATTATATAACCTATTTCACGATAAAATCCCCAACTGTAATACACTCCTCCAAACTTATTCTTTTGGTCATCTTCAATCAAAAAGAGATAATTGGAATTTCCTTTTATTTTGTCATCAAACACAGATGTGTCTTAAGACCAATCATCTTTAATTGAATTGAAAACGATATTGGAAATTGTCTTATTTGACAATTCCTCGAGTTTTTCACGTTCACCATTTTCAAGACCAAAATTAAAATTTTGTTCCATTTTTGCACGTTCGTTTTTGATTTTTTCTATTTTTGAAAGTTCAACTTGAAAATCGTCTTCAAGTTTTTTTCTTTTAATTCTAAAGTCTTCTGTGTAAAGTTTATTCAATGTGTCTATAGAATTGTCCAATTCTTTTTTGTTTGTTGGTATATCTTTAGTGTGTTGTTTTGTTATTGCTGTTAATAACAGAACATCTTGCAAAAGTGACTGCCACTCCGTTCTCAAATGCAACTTTTTCTGATAATCTTCATCGAGTATTTCAAATGCCTTTTCTGCTTCTTTAATTTGCTCTTGGAGGGGCATTTCGTTTTGTTTTTCACCCTTTATGACTAATTCAGTTGGTTTTTCTTTTGGGTCGTTAAAAAGTTTGGTGATCAGAGATGTTACGGTTTTAATTTGAGCTTTTACTTCTTCCATTTCTTTGTTTTATTAGTGTTTTTAGTTGAAATGAACAATATTTAATTTATAATTTATTTAAAAATAATAAATGTAAAAACTTAAAAATGAGATGGATTTATTAATTTATTTTAATTAATAATTAATAAATTGATTATAATAAAATATTATTATTATTCTAAAAATTATTATCAATAAATAATTTTTATTATCATTGATTAATAACAATTAACTGATTTCTTTCTAATTTAATAAATAATTAATATTGTGAACTATAATGTATAATAAAAATTATTTTTACTAAACATTATAGTTTATTATTAACAATATTAACAAAAATTATTTTATATTTACTACAAGGATTCACCCCACCACCAAGTGGCGGGGACCCCAAAACAGTAAAATAATAACATATTTATAATTAAAATTAGACAATCACCAATAAAAGTGACCCAAACAAAGAAAAATTAAGCTAAAGCTATATAAATATTACTTATAATATATATTTGAGTAATTATTTTAAATTACTCATATATATGTGAATGTTATAATAATTTCGTTTTAATAACCTTAGAACGTTGATTAAAAGTCACTTATTTTCTATCCCCTCCTGTTGTGACCAAATATAATATACTATTAATTATTTTTTTTAAACAAAAAAATAATCAAAACCATACTTACTTTTTCTTTACATTTGGTACATATTGTGTGGAAGTGTTCATAACAGCACCAAACATCAAATCCTTTATGAGAGCAAGAATGCATTTGAATTCAGTTCTTTTTACATGAACAAACAATCATCTTCATTTTTGGACACATATTATTTTGTATTTTCTTTCTGAGTGTTCAAAGGCGTGTTCTTTATTGAAGTTAAAATCCTTGATTAAACTAATCAATTTGGTTAAGTTAGTTAAGTTGATTTAATTAAATTTTTGTTAATAATTAATTATATTATATTATTTATAAAATATATTTAATTTAATTAATAAAAAGGACAGACATGAAAACGAAGGATAGGTAAAATGGGTTAAAAGATGTACCTTGTGGTTTAAAGACGTCATCCCGCTATTAAGGGCATCCTTTCTTTTATTTTCGTGTCCGCCGCGTTTTCAAAACTATGAATAGAGTTATAATATTACTATGTATTTACTATTAAAAAGTATAATTATTTCCAAAAATACATTTTATCACAAACAAACACAAAATTATAAATAAATTTATTATAAATTAATGGTTTTAAAAATAATTATTTTTTTTCGTTTGATATTCGAGGCACTTCGTAAATTATTTTATATTTGGATTATTTTTTTAAAACCATTTATTTATTACAAAATTACTTGTAGTATAGCGTTTGTTTACTCTTTATTTATTTTTGGAAATTATTATTATTTATAATAGTAAATTCATTGTAAAAATATGATTCCTTATATAGTTTTGAAAATGCGCCCTTTATCGTCGGAGGACATTCCTAAACCACAAAAGAAGTAATTTGGCCCATTTCCCCGTCCTTCGTCCTGTCTCTCTAGTTAATTATATTTAATCAAAACTCTTTTTTTCATAATTAAAAAAAAGTGGATGTAAAAAAAACTATAATTTTTATTATTTTTATTAGTTACTCTTTCCTACGATTAATATGGGTGCAAAGAGGCTTATCTAAAAATACAAATTAGATTTTCATTTTAATCATTTGTAAACTATAAAATATTTTTTTTGTTAATTTTACAAAAATTTATACAAACATCATATTTATGATGTTTGTATTTCCTTTTGATAACAAAAGACGTTAATATGATGTTCAGATTACTTTTTAATACACAAACATCAAATTAATGATGTTTGCGTCCCTTTATGTAATAATTTAATCCATTACTTATGATTTTTAACTAAAATTCAAAAACGATCATCTGCCATATTTTTTTGTTCCATAAATTTTGCGTCTATTTTTATATTTTTATTATTTACTATAAATTATAATAAATTATATGTTTAATATATAGTTGTTTTATCATTTTTTGTATTTTTCCACATATTTTTCAACCCTGACAATTGAAAACGGTTACAAATTAACTATAAAATAGTTGTTTTTATTTCTATTTAACTATATTGAAAACCAAAAATAGATGTTACGGTTAGGGCAGGTAGCCCGGCCGAAATCTATTTTATATTTACTATATTTTTAATTGATATTATTATTCTGAATGTAAAAAAGTTTATTCCAAAACCTACAAATAATAAATCTGTATTTAAACTATTTTATATAATTAAATTTATTATTTCTTAATAATATTAGTAACACTCAAACAAACCAAAAATTTGATTTATTTTCATTAAAAAAATTGATTAGCTTTTTTTTTCAAATTTCAATTCCAAAAATACCATACGTATAATTATAGAATAATTAGTAATTGTATTAAATTTAAGTTCCATATTAAAAATTGATTAAATCATTTGATGAAGTTGTGTTGTGTCATCACATGTAAAGTAATTGTGCTTACCATATTCTCTCTTCACTTTGCTACTCCTTGTTTTTCTTTCTTTCAATATAACAAAGATATATATACTCACAATAAAGGCAAGCTTTTTTGCAGGAGCCGTTGTTGATATTTTAACATTAAAATTGTTTGACAAATTTATAGAAAGAAGTCGAAACTACTATATAAATGAATTTTATATATCACTGACCATCTCATTTATAAATTTGATCTTGGCAATTGTATTTATAACTATGGCAGTGTTATAGTTAAAGATATCTTGACTTCTTTTGGTGTATCAAAAGAAGTCAAGAAATCATATATATTTACTTCGAATGGCGTTGTGATCTGTATGTTCATTATATTCGTCATCTTTTTAGTCGTGACTTTCACTCTGAAGTGTAAAGACTTTACACTCCAAGACGATGAAATAGCCAAATTTGAAAAAACTTTGTAATATGTAATAATAAAAGGTATATTTACTCACAATCCATATTATTTTATTGTTTTTAATTTGAAAAATGCAGGAAAAACAATAAAAATTTGTTTTTTAAATTTTAATTAAATGATAACAATTGAAATGTAATAATTGTCAGAAGATTTCATAAAATTAAGTATCTTCATCATAATATTCAACAATAAACATATTACATATTTGATATTGACTTATAAATTACTAAAACAGTGATTCTAGCTTGTTAGTGCGAGCTACAAATTTAACGACAAATTCAAGATGAATGCCAACGCACAGAAGTCGAAAGTCAATGGAAATCGTCTCAAGTTGGACTTGGCGCAGATTACACATCCGACAAATTTAGTGGTTCTGCCAAATACACCAAATCCAAAATTGGCAGCACAAAGACGACAAGTGGGTCGATTAATGGAAAATACAAATTCAATGACAAATTCTCAGTGAATGGCAATGCACAAAAAACAAATACCAATGGACAGAAGTCTACGAGTTTTGGAGTCGGAGCAGATAACACTTCCAAGAAACTGACTGCCTCCACATCCTACACACAAAACAAGAGTCCAAATTCAAAGACTAAGAACTTGAAATACTCCGCAACATACAAACCCACAGACAATCTCAAACTGTCGACGGACGGATCCTTCACAAAGCAAAATGGTCAAAAGAGCCGCGACCTCTCTGCCTCCGCTGATTACACCTCCAAAAAGCTCGACGCCAATTTGAAAGTTTCAAGCAGCAAAAGTGTCCAAACGAAGTCGAAGAGTATCGCCGGTGGAGTGACATACAGACCGACGGACAAAGTCACAATAGGTGCCAACGGCAAATATTCCAAAACAAACGGCGTCGCCTTTAAAGAAGTGAACGTCAAAGGAAGTTATACCGGAGACAAATTGAGTGTGAACGGAGGTTTGAGTTCCGGTAAAAATGGGAATGACAAAACAAAGAGTTTGAGTGTTGATGGGAAGTACAAAGTGAACGACAAATTGACCGTCTCGGGCGGAGCGAAGAGAAAGAACACAAACGGGAATAAAAGTAGTGAAGGGAACTTGAAGGCGGAATATACCGGCAAAAAAAGTGCAGGCGACACTGGATTTGCAACAATCTCAAACCGGTAAAAGTAAGAGTGGGTCAGTTGATTTTCAAGGGAAATATCAGCCGAACGAGAAGAGCGAAATTCATACAAATTTTAAGACGTCGAAAAGAGACGGGAAACGACAGAACGAGTTTGGGATAGGTGGAAGTTATAAGGCAAATGAGAACACAAACTTCAATGTCGACTTCAATCGAAAAGATAAGAAAAACACTGTGAGTGTTGGAGGGGAATATAAGAACGACAAGTTCAACGTGAAAGGAAACGCGAAGGTTGAGGGAGGAGATAGAAGTGTTGAAATTGCCGCTGGGTATAATCCTAATGACAAATTTGGGATTGAAGGTAACGCAAAGTTTGGGAAGGAAAACAGAAAGAAGATCAATTCATATGGAGTGAAGGCATATTATAAGCCGAATGATAAATGGGACTTGAATGCCGAAATTAATAAGGCAAATGGAGGAAAAGTGAGGTATACTGTTTGAGCGGATTATAAGATTAATGATCGGGCGAAAGTGGGAATGAGAGTCGGAAGAGATGAGAGTAGAGGCAATTTTGTTGGAATTGGAGGATCAATTTCGTTCTAATTGATAGTTTAAAATTTAAGTTGATAGGATTGGTTTTATTTTGTGATAGAACGTTTTATTATTAATTGTGTGAAATTGTGATAATGTTTGAGTTGATATATCTAATTAAAGTGAGGAGAAAAACACACATTCATTTTCTTTTATGTTCTTTGATATTATAATCTAGTCTCTTTATTAAGTACACAGATACTTATTGATATTAAAAACACTCCATAATATTCATTCGCTGTTGAGTGACGCAATACATAATTATTGATGTTGAAGCAGCCGAAGCGACTTCTTTGTCATATAACCAGTTAAGTGTAATTGTTTATCATTTGTTATAAAATAAACAGATTGTGGTATTTTTCTGAACAAATATATTATTCAAAGTAATGTTTGAATACAAACACATATGTGGTAAAGGGGTGGAAAAAAACCGCTTTAGGAAAAAAACCGCTTTTGATAAATTTTGGTGAATAATGGTAAAATGTTTTCTAAATGTTATTTTATTTTATTTTTTTATTTAAACAAAAAGAAAAAAAAACATCATTTTCATTTTGCCCGAGCATTTATTCGAAGTGTTTAGAAGAAGGCTGTTAAAGTCTATTTATATTACGGTTAATAGTTGAGTTATTACAGAAATTATTTGTAAGTAAACGGGATATTACCAACATAATAAAGACATTTAACCAAAAATACGTTCGTTTTAAAATAAAAAAAATAAACATTAAGTATAATAATTTTAATAAATAAATAAAACAAGAATGAATATCGGCTTCATCTTTATCGGCTTCATCTTTATCGGCTTCATCTTTATCGGCTTCATCGTTATCGGCTTCTTCCTTGACGTCACTTTAATACCATTTTCTTCATTGTGTTGCTGTCTAATAAACAAACAAATATTGTTTAACTTTGCATTAAACGTTATAATTTGTAATTTACACTTTACAAGTTCTTTTTTATACCCTTCTCCATTTTTTGATTATTAGAACTTTAAAAATTTATATTTTACAGATTTTTATTGCGATAAAACGAGTTAATATTAAATAGAAAATTTAATCAAAATAAATAAAAAAAATAAAACCAAGTTATTATTTTTCTTTTCGAGGTTTCTTTTCATTTGAAATTTTGTTCTTTTCATCCTTTTTGATTTTCATAAGTTTTTCAACATCGAGCCTGTGCTCTCTATCAAAAAAATTCTCAATGGAGACTCTAACAGTTTGGGTTTCTTTTCTTTTTGGATCCTTACCAAGAAAAGAGCAAACCTCTTTGGCATAAGACATGTCAACTTTTGCAACACCTTTAAGAAGGTCTACAGTGTTGAAGTTGGGGTTGACACGTCTCGTGTTTTCCAACTCTTCTTTTGATGGGTGTTGAACCACGTATATTATACCAGCCTGTTTGAAGGCGCTGGTCATCGTGTCGCCATCAGACACTACTTCCCATGAGTAAACAAGCTGCCTAATTTTGTCTTCCTCCGAGAGCTTTGCAAATTTTTTCAATGCATTTTTGAACTCGGGTGAGTTTATTTTGAAAATTTTCCCGTTTCTTTGGACCTTTTCG
>NW_004440140.1:24430-27021 GCF_000330505.1 Entamoeba invadens IP1
CTTTTTTCTTATATTCGGGAAAACACTTGTTTGAGCCACAAGGGGTACAATTGCGTATTTAGAACACCCGATTTTTGGTATCTAATAATAGCACGACTCTTGAGTTCCACAATTAGCTTGTCTTCGATGGTGAGTCTTTTGGTAACAACAAGGGGTATCATTTTTGTCCCATCCAGACAACCACAACACAAAAGACTCGTTCTAGAACCATCTCTGTCGACTTCGTCAAAAACTTGTTCCCCTGATTCGACTGACACGTAGACAACTCGGGTTCTTGAATCAACCCATTCATCGAATCCAACTTCATCCAAGTTAAAAACAAGCTCAAATCTGCATCCATCCAATTTTCTTTTTAATTCCGAGTAATACTGCAGGATGGCAGTTTGTGATACCTCTGCTCGTTTTGTTTCCATAACTTGGGCCTTTTTTGTTTCAATTCCTGGGATTAATTTAAGGACTTTATTTAATTGCCTTGTTCCCATTGTTTTGCCGAAATTTTCAAACATGAAAAGTCCAATTTCTTCTGGTTTCGCTTTTTTGGTTTCCTTCGTTTCTTCTGCTATTTTAAGAACTTCTTCGTCTGAAAGAAGTCGTTTTCTTCCCTTTTCCGAAATTTTTCCATTTTTGTCTTCTTTTCGTATTTTTTGAATTTGGGAATTCACACCCGATTCCTTAAAAGTCCCGAAAAAATACTCAAGTGCCACTCTAATTGATTTTTTAGTTCCTTTAAACTCATTAATTGGCACATTAGAAAGATCATTTAATGAAAACCGCACTTGCTCTCTAAAAGTGGGAAAAGATTCTTTTTTTATTTTTATCTCAAGGTCTTGGAAAGCTTTGAAAATAATAGGGCAATTAATTAGGTATTGTTCAGCCCTTTGACTAACAGGAATTTTCAGACCAATCATTGTCAAACTTTCATGTTTTTCGGAACCTTTTTTATATTCTTTCTTTAATTGAGGGGGCTTGGAAGAAGGTTGGGACATTGTTTAAAAAGGTTTATAAAAGAGTTTATTAAATAGGCTATTGATATTGTTTTTTATATTATTGTTAAATTTTATAGATTAATTATTATTTTTATTTCGAAATTTAACAAGAGTTTTTTTAATCTAAAAATTTTATAGTTACTTTTTTGTTGCGATAAAAGACTTTTTTAATTTTTATTGTTAGTAAAGTTAAAGAATTGTTTTTATTATTTACTTGTATATTATCAAATGAAAAATAACTTTGTTATTAATTAATAAATTTGTTGTTTATTAATATTATTTTTAATCAATTTAAATAATTGATGTTGCGATAAATAAATTTAGATTTATAAATAATTATATTTAAAAACTATTAATTATTATAATTTAACCATTTATGTAACTAAAATAGTATTTTTGAAAAACTGGTTAAAAAATAGTTTATTTACTATTATAAAATAGTTAAAAAAGATTACTTATATTTTTCTTATTGTCAACCTTAATTGCATGACACCCATAGAATGATCATGAATTGATTCATTTGACACGAAGTATCGAAGCCGTGGTTATCTTTGTGTATTTCTTTTGAACTATCAAGTGTTGAGTAGTTTTCATTACTTTTCAGACCCACCATTTGATTCAATTTTTGAAATAAATTATAGTATAAATTATAATAAATTTATTAATTTTTATAGTTATTTTGTTCTTCTTTATAAAAGTGTGTGCTTATATCCCAAAATGTTACATATATTTACTGTAATAAAATGAACAATATAGTCCATTAAATAGTAAGTTAGTTGTTGATTATCATTTTTTTGTAATTAGTAAATAAAGGTATAACAACACATTTAAGATAAACAACACATCAACTTTCACTTTGGCACCATGTCTTCTCAATAAGGTATTGGGCTGATAACAGTCATTATCTCCATGATGTTTTCACAATTTTTATTGAAATGCACTTTTGGGCAAGCATTTTTGCTGGCGGGAAAAACCGCTTCACTACCATTTACTTGTTTTATTGTATAGAAAAATAACGTTTTTTGGCATTTTGCCGAGTTTTAAAATAAAAAATAATACGGTGGCGAAAAACCGCTTTAGATCTTTTTTTGTCTTTTCGTAACCAAATTCTTATTGTTTTATTATAAAAACTTATCCAAAAACCAAATATTGCCTTTTAAAATAGTGAAAAAATAGTGTGTTTTTTCTCGGCATACAAATATTTTTTAACCAAATGTATTGAATAACATACAAAAACACACAATAAACTTGATTTTATTCACAATACAGAAATGATTGCCGCACTTTCGGATCGTCCACAGTATCCTCCCAGTCTTTTTTAACATTTCTCTGCACGGCGGGAAAAACCGCTTTACTACCATTTAGTGATAAAATTACACACAATTATAACCAAAGTTTCAATTTGCCTCAAATAATTGAGGTTTTGGTGAAAAAAAGCTAAAAAACACGAGAAATTATAACGGACATGTGCAGCGCCCTTTTACCGCTTCTGATAATTTACACAAAATTATCCGTCTTACATTGTTTTTGTTGACCAATATTAATAAATTGCTTCGTTTATTTTATAAAATGTTTCAAAAAAACAAGTACAACAAAATAACGAGT
>NW_004440138.1:0-1372 GCF_000330505.1 Entamoeba invadens IP1
AGGTCTGCCTATAGTTTTTGAAATTAACTCTTCATTGTTTTTAATTTTCTTTTTGTTATAAGAAACTCTGTTTGGTGATACATGAAGTGTTTTGGTAATAAAAGAAAATGATTTCCCTTCTCTTAATAAATTAACAATGAGCTTATCTGTTTTATTGATAACAGACATGTAATCATTTTTAAAGATTATAAGTTTAAATATTGCAATTAATTAATATTAATTTGTTTTCAATGTGATTTTTGTTGAAATTAAAAAAATAAGTTTTACAAAAGTCAATATTGTTTATTTATGTAAATGTTTTTTATCCCATTAAAATAGTTCGTTTTTGACAAATTTTTAATTGAATTGTTTCAAATCTAAAATAACATGAATTGGGTTTTAATGAAATGCATTTATGATATTTTTTTATTTGAAACAACTCAAGATTATTTCTTTTGTAAATTTGAGCAACTTTTGTTTGAAAAAATGTGTATTTTTATTTTTTATGTGTAAATTTAAGCCACTTTTTCCTCAAAATTTTGTTAGATCCAAAAAGAGGATAAAAGTATAGTAAGAAAAAACCCGACATATTACCAAAAAATAAAATAAATACACTATCGATTTTTGAATTCTAGTTTATATTTAAAGTTTCATGAACATTCAAATTTTATTTTATTGTTTTTTATATAGTTCATTAATAGTTTTATTTTATCTCGGGGTTTATTTGGTATAATTTAACTATTTATTTGTCGTTGTTATTAATTTCTTTAAAAATAATTGTTTTTAATATAATTTTTCTGAAATGATTGTACTATTTTTAATGATATAAATATAAATTGATTTTAAATACATTTTTGTGTTTTTAATGAATTTTATATTTTGATGTTTATATTTTTATATAATTCATTTTTTAATTCTATAAATATTTAACCCGTCACTGTGTGACACATGATAGTTGTCATTGGCAAACCCTTTCTTCTTTTGTTTTCATTAAAAAATTTGAAAATTAGTGAAATGTATTTACAACATTTTCGGCAAAATTTTTTGGTTTGGGTATAGTTTTTTGTCTAATCATGATTAAACTGGTTAATATTTAAAATGTGTATTATGAATACATCAGTTTGTTGTTTTAATTTTTTAAAAATAAAAATCAAACACATATAGATTATTTTATGATTTGTAAAAAAAATCAAAAGTTAATAGATTACATGATAGCGAAAACTAAAACATTCGTTTGATTATTTATTAGAGTCAGTCAAACAACACTGTCATTTCTTCAAACGTTGTACTTAATTAATAAATTAATTAACTTAATTAATAATATTATATTTGTTTTATTTTGATTGTTCAAATTAAAAAACATTTATATTGACCAGTTAATATTTTCCAGGAT
>NW_004440138.1:1472-3272 GCF_000330505.1 Entamoeba invadens IP1
TGAGTTGTGACTACTTGACTGGGATTTAACAACGCGTTCACCAGGAATTGGACATTTTAACTTTTTTAATATATTTTACAGTTGACTGAATCTGTGGTGTTTTTGGTCATGGATCTTTAAAAATGAGAGACAATCAACAATATGGTTATTGATATCTTTGATATCAAAAAGACAACAGTGTGCCTTTGTTACTGCTTCCAGCAGTTCTTTGAAACAAATAACTTGACTTTGAATTACTCCAATGTTTCATTGATATTAGTAATGGCGTAAATTTGGAGATTGTTATAGTTGTATATACTTCTTTTAATATAAGCATATAATTGCATGTTGAGTTGAGTAACCATTTCTTGAATATTGTGTAATGTGTCTACATCGACCTTTAAATTATAAATTGGTTGTAGATCTTTGTCGTAGTTAATACGAGTTGATTCGTTTAATCTCCACGTTTTCCAGTATTCTGGTAATAAAAACCCAAAAAACTCATTTGTCGTTTTGAGTTTTAAATTTTGTTAATTAAATAACTCCTTCTTTTTAAATCTTTCTTTTTTATTTGTTTGGTTTAATGAGCTTATCTTTTACAATTATATTAGGAAATTAATCATTATTTTTTCTCTCAATTGAAAAGGTTGATAAATTTATTTAAATAAATAGATTTTTTACTATTTCCTTCAAAATTAAATAATAAACGGTTAATAAAAAACTATTTGCGATTATTTAACTTTTTGCAAAAATATTTTGTAAATCTAAAAATATAAGACTGAAAGGATTAAGTTTGAGGAAAGGACAACATTGTTTGAATGACTCTAAAAATTTAGTCGTTAGATTAAAACGAGATTAATAAATTAAAATGAAATAACTTTTTGTATAGTATCAAATTATAACATATTTAATTATTCAAATGTTTAAAATATTTTTATAACAATTTCTATTTATATTTTGCAAAGTTTATTGAACTTTATTAAAATTTTGCAAAATAAAGATTTAAAAATCGGTGTTTAAACTATTATTTTGTGAAATTTATTGATATAAAATGTAAAAAATACATTATTCTCAAATTAAATAATATCGAAACATTTAAAAAGATAAAAATAATAAAAATATTAATGTGTTTAAATAATTTGATATAGTATTTTATTGGTTTAAAAAATCAATTCCTCTTTCATTTTACAAAATATATAAATATTTTAAACTTAATTATTCGAAATGTGTTATAACGTATTTTATTTTAAATAAATTTTTGACATATAATATTTATGCAGTTACTTTTGTTAAATTTTTATGCAATTTAAATATCAACCGACAAATATAAAACATTCTTACAATTAGAATATTCCATTTCAAGTAAATAAGACGACTTAAATTTTCTACACTGTTTTTACAATCAATTTTAAACAAAAACTTTTAAAAAGTTAATTATGTAAAACTATCCGAATTGCAGTGTTGTATCTTTTTTTCTTTTCTAATTTCGTGTTTTAAAATATAAATTTTAAGAAAATATTATTTCTTCACCAAACTTAAATAAAAAAGCTGATTATATAAAAGCGTGTTTTGAACTTTGAATTTATATATGTTTGCTCTCTTACTTTTAACATTGGCTACAGCAAAATACGCTGTTGTTTCTAACGATGATGGATCTACTGTTGTATTCAAATTTGGTCAATGCTACTATTTGATGTTAAACAATTACATAAAAGTGGAAGAAAATGGTGATAAGGTTAAAGGATATTCTTCTAATAAATGTGGCGATTGGGTAGAAGAACCGAGTTCTGATAGTGGAGATTATAAGAGCCAAAGTGACTT
>NW_004440138.1:3372-6571 GCF_000330505.1 Entamoeba invadens IP1
CTGCCAGATTATTACTATGTTCAATA
Source organism: Entamoeba invadens IP1 (assembly GCF_000330505.1). Classification (NCBI taxonomy): domain Eukaryota; phylum Evosea; order Mastigamoebida; family Endamoebidae; genus Entamoeba; species Entamoeba invadens. The sequence continues at coordinate 3,399 of NW_004440138.1, forward strand.
TTTATATTCTGATGCAAATAATTGTAAAATTAGTGAAAGTGATGGTCATCCCCTCGAAGTGTTAAATAAGCAATGCACCAAAGTTTCGGGATCGACATCTTCTTATTCTGTAAAGGCTGAAATAAAAGACAAAAAGATCACATTAACACCTTATAATTCAGAAGATTGCACTGGAGCTGCTGATGCTACCACAGTTCCCATGACCTATGAACTCGAAAAATGCACAACTACTGATGAAGAAGTAAACTACATGTTTTCGGAAGGTGCATTTGAAGTCTATGCGTTCCTCGCTCTTTTCATTGCTTTATTGTTTTAAATTTTAAAACATTTTGCTCAAAATTTTGTTGTTTTTTAAAATATCGACACAATTTTTGAATTTATATATAAAGTCCGATTTCTAATTCACGATATTTCAAAAATACAACAAGGAAATTTACTATATCTGTTTTTTATATTATAATATATAGTATTGACCATTGCTAATTAAAAACCATATATTAAATAGTAATTTCTTATTATTTTTTACCATTTGACATTCTCAAAGAAACGCTGGTTGTCAATCTTTTTCTTTGCTTTTCAAATCAATTGGTATGACCTATTAATCGCCTTATAACTATGACACTTCTGTGATTAACTATATTAAATGGTCTGCTGGTTGTGTTGACATTACTCGAGAATTAATCAGAGATGAATTACAAACTTCACATTTCTTGCTTTTCTTTTTTGGATGAATAATGTGGCACGGTCTCCAGTTTTAGGGGGATTGAACACATAGGTTTGGGGTTTATTTTCTTAAAATCGTCGAGAAAACAAAAAAAATAAAAACAAGAGACAAAAGAAAAATAATAATTTTTATGATTTTCTTTTTCATAACACATTTTTTTTGGTTTAGTAAAAAAGTGAGCAAAGCAAAATGTTGATTCTCTGATAACATAATATTGAGGGGGAAAATGTTATTTGTTTAAAAACTAAAAATAAAAAACAACAAAATTGATGAAAAGAATCGGGGCAGTGTTGAAAAAATGGAATTCAAACATTTATTATAATAAGATCATTCGACTTAAAATTTGAGGAAAAACACAACAAATTCAAATTGTGAATAAAGTTGAAACAAAGATAGTTTAAAAATATTAAAATAAATGGAATTGCTTACTATAACTTTTATTGTTTTTTTGTGTAAATTGTTATAAGTTCATTTTATTTAACACAAATCGAAATTATTATTATTGATTAACATATTATTATTATTATAATTTCGAAAACAATTCAAACCAAACCCACCATAAGCACAATTCAATTACTCTTTATTATTTTTTCGTCCTTTTGAATTTAATTATGATTGATTTTTAAAGATTATGGGTTTATATATTATTAAACTATAATAAAACAATAAAAGTATTAGACTATGATATATCAAATTATATTAAAATCCAAATCATATTATTGTAAATAAAAATGCGTGTTTGTTTATCCAAAAAGGCATTTATTATTACATTTCAATATTATTGAAACAAACAAGTTGCATTTTTATGTATTGTGTGGCATTGCTTGGTATTTGATTATTCCCATTTTTGTATTAAAAAATACCCTTTTGTTTTATTCTATTGAACCCGAAAAACAAAACAAAAGATTAATGATGATAATAACTATTTTTTACTTTATTATGAAGTTACATAAAATGCGCTCATATGATGTCATTATTTTTGTAAAACATTTTTTCACAAAAATAATTGTATAAATTATTTTCCAAAAATGTTTGATAGATGGTTTTCTTCTTTACACTTCACAAGACAATATCAACATTTCCGATTTTCTGGGACAAAAAACAAAAACAACATCTCAAAAATGTAATAATTATTAAAAAGCGTTTAATTTACCAAAGATTATTTTTAAAAAAGCACATTTATTTACAATTGCGTTGTTGTGACAAAACTAAATATTAATCACCATATTATGTCTCTTTTGGAATCATAGATTGTTTCTCATTTGTAATTGATCAAATCCCTAAATATTAGTATAATCATGGCCAAATCAAACAAAATATTGTATAGTATATTTACTAAAAATATAGTATTAAATTTCACTCTAAAAAATGGTAATTTTTTATAGGTTTTGTCCATTTTCTCGTTTTTCCCATTGAAAATGTATTTTTTTAATTATTTACCAAATTATCGTTTTGCCTCAAATTGCTTGTTTTTGCCATTTTTTTATTTGTTTACAATTTTTCATAATCTTTATACTCTTTTTTTTCTTGTTTTCCCCGAAAAAATAGAGAAAAAAAAGTAATTATAATCAATTTCTTACTAATAATTATTAAGAAATAAACCAAGTTTTATCGAATTTTGGAAAACCTAAGTGTTCGACCTCCCCCCATTTCTGGAGACCGTGAATGTGGTTAAAAAGTAAGAAAATTTAAAGCTAAAACAAAAAATTATTGTTTAAAAAAAAGAAAAAAAACTATTATATTATAATTAAAAAACTAAATATATAGTTAATTTTCTCCATCGTTAATCAAAAATCCAACTTTATATATTTATTAATTTATAACTTTGGTTTATAACACTATTCAGTCAAACATACATATTAAAGACAACCATAATTTATAATATTTTCAACCATTTTTGATTGTTTTTTTTATTCCAAATAATTAAATAAAATTGTTGTGTAGAAAATAAAATATAAACAATTTGTATTGTAATACCATTTTTTTTAATTTTAATTTCTAAAAAAACATTTGAAATAACGAGTTCACGTAATTTAACATGGTTATTTCGTAAGTCGGGGTTTTAACACCTTCAGTAGTATCTCGCTATCCCACAAACACATTTTTATCCATGTTAAATGGTCGAACAATTTTGGCATTGTTAATTGTAACTTTTCTTTGAAGATAAAAAATTAATAAATATAATTTTAGAAATACATTATACCAATTTCTATTGTTAAGTTGATAATTATTATGAAACAATATTTTTATATTTTTTATATTTGCTATATAGAATATATTTCGATTTCTGTATCATTCGATATATATAATCATTATATTCTTATCATTAAACATTTATTTTTGAATAAATCAATGCGTTTTATTTTTATTGTATAATTACTATATATCTAACATAATATCATTTTACTTGTTACAAAACGAAAATACAATTGATTCATTTATGGAACAG
>NW_004440138.1:6671-9461 GCF_000330505.1 Entamoeba invadens IP1
TATTATTCCCGTTTATTAAGGTAAAAAAACTCTAAAAATTTTGTCGATTTTAATATGAACTTTTTGGACAACAAATTATATCGATTTTTTAAAAAACTTTTTTTGATTAAAAAAAGCCATTATTAGAATAAAAACAAAGAAAACACCATAAACAATATTTTTTGTTAAAAAGTAAACTTTTTTGCCAACAGCCACAACATTTACTATATAAATGTCCAACCCTGATTAGGTACGTCGGCGAGTTAAGATAAAAGTTTAAATGAAACAAATGATTAATAAAACATTATTTTAATTGATATAATTCCCATTTTGTTTATACTTAAAAATAATTGAAATTATTATAAAATTTGTTATATAATTTGTTACACAATTTGATTGTTTTTTTTAATTAAACAAATATATAAAAAACAATCAAAAAAAGTTGGTCCACCAGCATCTCCATTTGTGGACGACTTTTGGGGTTCTGGCAACAACATTGTGCGATACTGCTGTATTGTTCTTCTTCTATTGGGGGTTTTCAGCCGATTGTTGTGAATCATAAACTCCGCGATTTTCCATTGAAATTAGAATGTGTCGTTCTGATAAGCCTCAGACCACCCAAACACTCAAACATGGTGACTCCAAATGAAAAGATATCAGCCGCCTTCTTATACTTTTCTTTGTTTAAAATTTCAGGTGCCATATACACTGGAGTTCCAATACCCTTTGTGAATGTCATGTTAGTCATCAGCATGTTGACATTTCTAGCACTTCCAAAGTCAGTCAATTTGCATTGACCTTCTCATTCAAGTCAAGTGAAATAATTAGAATGTTGTCTGGTTTGATGTTTCTGTGTAATATCCCATTTTCATATAAATACAATACACCTCTTGCTCCATCAATCATCATCTAAACTCGAATTTTCATTGGCGGAATTTGTTCACTTTTTCTGTGTTTGATCAAGTCTTGTAGACTGCCATATTGTGCAAATTCGGTGACCATACATATCTTATTTGGTATGAACACAGCGCCATAGAAGTGGACGATATACTCACTTCTAAACTTATCCAACATTGATACTTCGTTCTCAAATTCTTTGATGAGTTTGTCTGTGTCATTTGACTGTTTCATTTTCTTTATAGCAACAACATTTCCTCTGTAACTTCCTTTGTAAACAATTCCAAACGATCCTTCACCAAGTTTCTTGTCTTCTTTCAACTCGTCGTAATCTAATTTTGTCGAGTTTTCTGTTGTGATTTCAATGGCAATTGGGACAGACAAAGTCTCACTGTTTTCGATGTTCATTGTGACTATCATCATCTCGTCGTGTAATTTCAACGAACAATGCGGTGTCACAAACACCTCAAACTCGCACGCCTCGCCTTTCTTTAAAGTCACCAATTGCGGCTCGGTGCGAATTGAGTATTTGTCGCAGCCGCCACGTGTTGTCATTTGGACTTTCAAAATGCCTTTGCCTTTGTTGCCAACACAGAAAAGTTCACGAGACTCCTTTTCAACGGGAATGACTTGACTGGTGTCATTAAATGTCAGCGAATTTTTATTTGTTAAAATGTTGCCGTCTAACACACTCATTGCGATGTTTGAACGACCCATTTTAAAGACACAGATGTTCTCCATTTTCTTTGTTTCTTTGCGCTTTTGTAATACAATAATTGTAACCACTATAATACTAATGATAATAAGTACTATGATGAACACAGAGACAATTGGAATGCCAACTACAACACCATAATTTGTTGTGTGTATACAACTTAACATGTCGTCACTCAACTTGTAGTTATCATCACATTTTGAACATTTGTTGTTGGCAGACTCAACACAATTCTCGATGGCTGTGTAATGTGAACAGACACCTGACACAAGTACATTGTCTTTCACACAATCAGTGCACTCATTGATGCCATAACATTGTGTACACGTGTCTTGACACTTCACACACAAATTGTTGAGAGATAGTGTCCACTTTCACATTGCATACAACCAGCTGTTGTTTTGTTTGCACAAAAAGTCAACTCGTTTTGTGGCGAACACAATTTGGTGACATTTGATGACGTGCGATAAAATTTGTCATTGCACACAACACAGTTTCCTTCGTTTGTGCACGTCTTACATGACTCATCACAGTCAATGCACGTTGACCCATCGAATGACCGCATGTATCCCTTGCAGACTACACACCCGCGATATGTGGACATCAACACGTCACACACAGCAACAAGTTCGTTGATTTCAGTGCAAACGCCTTTGCTGTTTGCATACGAGTAATCGTCGCACTTTGTGCAGAATGTCTGATTTGAACAGTAGACACAGGGTACTCACATTTCACACGTGCGGTCTACGAGGTAATACCCACTGAAACACCTCAGACACCCCTTTGTGGTGCTCACTTCACAATGGCTGTCTGTCTGTGTGTCTTCCTTTTTTATTGTTTCTTTGGTGGTCTCATTTGGAAGTGTTTGTTGCACACACAAATATCCATCGAAATTGTAATCAGACTCGCACTCAACACATTTGGTGTTGAGCGACGAGACAACACCACAATTTGACAACGCGCCAGTCTTCTATTTACAAGCATCAACGTCTTTGTAATAGCCACTCTCACATATGACACACACTTTGTCAAATGAAGTGCAGTGAATTGATTGGGTGTCCGTGCACACGCCATCAACGTTGATGGTGTTGTTACATACAATGCAAATATCTCCATTTTGGTTATCGCAATTTGGATTGTTTTGTGAACACTTTCCTTGTGAGATGTGTTGTTTTGAATTACATATGATACAATCATTA
>NW_004440138.1:9561-11443 GCF_000330505.1 Entamoeba invadens IP1
ACACAGGAGGACTTCCTTTATAGCGGGAGGACGTCCCTAAACCACAAAGGACGTCCTTCGGCCTATATTCCCGTCCTTCGTCCCCATGTCCGTCCTTTCTCTTAATTAAATTAATATATTTTTAACTACAATTATATTTTTATTTTTTTAATATAGTCTCGTTTTTTTCGAAGTTATTATGATTAAAAAAAATTTATGGTATTTATTAAATCATTAAATTATAATAAATAATAATAATAATAATTCTATTCGTTTTTAAACATAAATATATGAAAATATATTGTGATTATGTACTTTTATAATTAATTTAACATATTATTAATATACTAAATAATAAAAGAGTAAAATAAATAAATTTGTCATTATTTTTGTGTATATTATTGCCAAATTTGTTTAATAGCAACATAAAAAAAACAAAATTTAATTAAAAAAGTATTTTTCAAAAAATTGGTGAATTTTTGAAAATTTCTCAAGTTTTTATTGAATAAAATAATATGTTTTTATGGGAAAAAGTTAACACTAGCTCCCCGTTTTTTAAAACAAAAAATCGGCAAAATATGGAAAATTGATTACAGACTTCAAAACAACAGTTTATAATAAATTTAAATAACAATAAGTTATTATTTTTAACATGAAAATATTTTACATTTTTATTGTGATTATAAACTATTATCATAAATTTTATATATAATTTATTAACTATATATTATAAAATTTATTAAAACTAATTTGTCACTATTTAATTGTTTTTTGTTAAACTTGTTTAATGGCAACATATAAATAAACAATATTTAATTAAAAGAGAAATATTATTAAAAAACAAATATTAACTTTGCTTTTAGTCATATTGATAGTTAAAATACAGTTAACAGAAAAAGGGGGATGCTCATCTTAATATTAATTAATTTAATATTATTAATAATAAATAATTAATATAAATTTTTTCGGTTTTTCCATTTTTTTAATTTTTTGATTAATAATTTATATTAAAATTAATAGTAATTTTATTATTTTTCAATTGAAATTAACCAATAGTTACGAGCATCCTCCTTTCTCTAGCATCCCCTTATTTCCTCCTACTGTAATTATTTGGCAATTATAACAATATCTATGTATTTTTCCGCTTTTTTACTTCAACAGATAAAAAAATACATATAAAATATTGTGGTTTTAAGTTCAATTACATATTTTAAATACTCTTGTTTAAATTAAAAACATTTTATGTAAGTTTGTATAATTATATTTTTGATTAGAAAAAAATCATTATGTATGAGGTAATAATCATTTTAAATGAGATTTATATAAAATTAAATATAAAAACAAAAAAACTCTATTAACATACATGGAAAACGAGTTAACAGCACTCTCAGCACTCTGCACAAACGCAGCAAAGGCGGTGTCAGACCTCAACAGAACTAAAAAAGAAGACAACTTTGTTGACGACAAGTCACTTGACATTGATCAACGCATTGAAAATGCAGAGGGACACTTCGACAGACTTGATGCTATATTTGATAAAAAGAAAAACATTACAACATCACTCAACACCATTGTCACTGGTTTGGATAACACATCTAACAAAATCAAAAGTGAAATGGCTTCTTATTCAACAAAGAGCGACAACGAGAAGTTCTTTGAGATATACAATCTCAGAATTGCACTTTATGAGGAAAAGTGCAAAATGGACATTAAACTATTCGAAGACAAATCGACAAAATCATTCAAACAAAAAATACTAAAATCGATCAAATCATGAAATCAGATAAATTCATTACTTCAAAAAGACAACACGATGAAGAAGAAAGAGAATTTGGTCTTGAGAAATAACGGGAATGAAGATTGGGGAGTGTGTGTTCGATTCAGACCAAGACGACTGGTCACT
>NW_004440138.1:11543-15195 GCF_000330505.1 Entamoeba invadens IP1
TGGCTCTTCTTACATATTTTCACTTGTAAGAAATGGCACTTTAAACCCAAAAAAGTTTGGTAAAAGTGGAAATGACACCGATAGTGAATTTTATCTCTATCATCAAGACAATCAATACCTATTTGCATTTGGTTACGATGGTAAAGCTGGTGATATAAGTGTACACAAAAAGGTCAAAATAATAATTATTGCGACCCAGACACTTACACCGCCAAACAAAACGAGTTGGTCGATAACAAATATTTCACACCAAAGAGTGTTGTTGTCTTCCAACTTAACTGACTTTTTTTGTCATTTTTTTGTGTTTTATTCAAATATTTGCAACATATTAACTCCAAAAGTATTATATTTGTAAGTTGCCACGTCACCACAACTTGAATTAATGTACACCAACTTTAACAAAATCTGTCCTTTTTGAAGGGTTAGATTGATGTAAAGAAACAACGGGTTTCACCCCCTCAAACCTAAGACTGGAACAAACACTCGATTAGAACATCTTTCATGTTTGTAGTTTTTCAGGCATCTCCTCTTTGTGTCTGGGGTCTACTTCGGAGATGGATTCACGACGCCGCAACTCGCCGGGTTCAACAAGTTTCGACATTTGCGGCATATCTACTCTTTGTGTCCCGTTGTATTTTTCTGAAGTATATTAAATCAAAAGTAGTTTTGTATTTTTATTTATTATGGGTTTTTTCAAACTACAAACTTTAGTTAATTATATTAAAATTATATAAAAGTTGATATTGTCATCTAAAAACAAATAGCACGAATGTAAATATAATTAATTATAATTTGATAGTTTGGTAACATAATTTATTTTTTGAAGCAAAATACTAAGAAAAAATCAATAGACTTTTTCACTTAATTAACCCTTAGACTACTGACTAAAAATACTTTTTTTTTTCATTTTTTGAAAAATAAAATTAAAAAAAAATTAATTTAAATTTTTGAAAAAAAAATAAAAATAATGGTAATTTTTCATCAACAATTTAGAATGATTATTGATAAAATAATTCAACTCAAAAACATAGTAATACAGAATGAAAATGAAGGTATTAATATGAAAGCGAAGATATTAATTTAGGGTTCATTTTCTATTAATCTATTGGCCAAAAACGAACTAACATGTAAATAATTAAATTTAAGCAATTTAATGCAACATAACTACAACAAAAAACAAGTAAAATTGACAAAAAGCACTATTTCCAACACAGTCACGATTTTTGGAAAGGGAAAATATAGTTAATATTATAGTTACAAAATTATATAATTTATTATAAATTTCAACGCAAGAAATTATAACAATATCAATATTTACTATACATTTTATTATTCATGTTTATAATAAATTTATTATTATTTTGTTAATAATATTCAAACAACACTCAACATAAAAATGATTTACAATACTTTGGGTTGTGTTTTATGGCCTTCACGACCGGCGTGCGTATGAAAAACACAAACCAAAGTGTAATAACGAGCTGCATTAATTAATCTGAACGTCAATATAACCTTTTTTTAAATAACCACGTTGATAATAAATAAATAAACCATAAAGCTAATACTCACCCACATGTTTAAACACACTTAAAATATTTATCATTTTGTAAACGGGTTTTGTTTTGTTTTAAACCCCGAAAATACAATTAAATAATAACAAATTTACTATAAAACACCATCAACTATTTATAATCAGCTAATTATAACATTTATTACTATTGACGACGGGAAAAGTGCTAACAAATTGGGTTAATTCCAAAAAATGCAATCAATTAATCTTTTCGTTATCATTTTTGTACTAATCTTGAGGATTATGCCTCTGTTGTTGTAATATTTTTGAATAAGATATTGTGTGGCAAAAAATCCTCAGAAAAAAATGAAACGGATTTACAATGATTTTTTTAAAGAAAAAGCAAATTTGACTTTTTTCTATGCTCTTTGAAAAAAAAATAAAAGTGAAAAAAAGCGAACGTGTTAAACTACAATTTAGTACCAACTTTTTTCAACTTTTTATAATATAAAACTACTATATAATTTAGATAATAATAAATTAATTAATTAATTGGTTAATTATCAATTCAATGATCTTTATCTAATTCATCGGTCAAGTCGTCCAAAGTAACTTTCTTTATTTTTCCATGTTTTATAGCATCATAAAACTCATCAAAGTCTATTTGTCCATTTTCGTCTTGATCAACAACAGTAAAAGCCATCATTCTATTACCCATATTCGTGTCTAAATCTGTTCCTTTTTTTATAAAATCGGAGAAGTCAAAATAGTTCAGAAATCCATCGTTATTTTTATCACATATATGAAAAAAAATCGAAACCAATTCCTTCAAACTCTCAAAAGGAAATTGGGGTTCTTCTGGTATATAGTTGTACAATTTTTGAAATTCAGATTTGTTCAACTTGAAGTCTCTTGCATTGAATAAACCTTCGCCATCAATTTTGCGCAAAATATATCGACAAACCGTGTCTATGCGAGAATCAACAATTCTGATATTAAAAAGCTCTTTCATTCCAACAACGAACTCTTCAAGATCAATGTAACCATTTTTATCGGTATCAAACGACTCAAACAATTCTTTTGCTTTACCTTTAAGTCCCATTTTTAATTATTGTTTTTACTAGTTTATAGTTCAAATTAATCCAATGTGTGTATTTCTATTTTTTAAATACTGTTTCAAATTTATATTTTGAAAAAATACTATGAATTATAAAACAACACTCTTTTTATATTAAATAAGTGTGGTCATGAAACATCATATAAAAGATTTAAAAAAGAATAATAATATACAGGGGGGCTAAAAAAACCGCTTCAATCTTTTTAACCGCTTCCACTTGATTTTTTTAATGATTTAAATAATATTAATATAATAAAATGTATAGTACTGTTTACCATGAAATCTGAATATGCATCGTAAAGACTTTTTCTGTTAGAGGTGGTAATTTGTATCATACTTTATATTGTTATGTTATTATTTATAACTATTAAATCGATAGGAAGTGGTTAAAAAGACGAAAGCGGTTTTTTTATCCTTTCTGTATCCCGCGAATGGTCGCATGTTTTACACGTTTTTTTATGAAAAAAATGTGTAATAATTATTTTAAAAAATAACACACTGCATGAGAAAGCCATGCAACCAATAATAACAATTATAAACAAAAATCATAAAAACAAATTAAAATAGATATTTTTGATTAGCTTTATAGGGGAAATTAAACAAATCGCAATTTTTGCCAATAACCAAATAAGGTCTGAGTGAGAACTATTTGTATAAACAAGAAATTTATTTTTAATGTTGATGCAAATATCCCGATATATTATTACCACAAAAATATCAATTTTGATTGTTTTAGAAATCAAATTGATTGATACAATCTTTACATTTAAAAATTCGGATAGAGTGTTTAAAACAAACATGTTTACCACATGACACACAAATATTTTTAACGGAATTTCGTTTTCCTTTAATTACTTCTTTACAAATCGCACAATCAGAAGCGGTTTTTTGAATAAAAATGGGTTGTTTAATGTCATTCTTTGTAAATGTTTTCAAAAAAAATAAATAACAGCTTTTCTGGATCGTAGATTTAAATGATTCAATTTCCTCTTTTTAACATCGTTAATAATTAAGTGTATCGCAAC
>NW_004440138.1:15295-18407 GCF_000330505.1 Entamoeba invadens IP1
ATGTTGGGTTTCGTATGAATCACTTGAATCATCACTAGATAAATACTGATCATTTTCAGATGAATCAGATGAATCACTTGAAGATGAATGAGTGCTTAAACTTGTATCAGAAAAACTATCTTCGTCAATTTCACTTTTTGAATATTTTCTTTTTGTGTAATTTTCATTTACAAACATTTCGAATAAATCTTGCGAAACGTGTAAGTCTTCTACTTTTCTTTTACATAAATTATCAAAGTGAAGATTTCTCAAAATCTGTTTGTATCTTCTAAGAGACATTGCAGACATGTATGCTATTCTTGCAAATTTTCCAAACCAAATATTTCTTTGACTTAATTTAGTATCATTATAAACACTTTGCAATAGTAAAATACCAAACATTTCATCTCTGTCGAGATCTTTCCAATTCCGCGTTGTTAAATGTGTTGTGTTATAAATAAACACGGAAAATTTACCATGAATATTAGTATATGTTAACAATGTTTCAATAAACCGCGGTGGAAAAATAAAATCAATAAGATTATCCAATGCCATTTTTAAAATCTTATCACTATATTCTGCACTTCTCGTTGGTCTAACTTGATAACATTTTAACACGTTTCCTAAACTAATTTTGTTGTATTTGTATTTTGTTTCTATACCAACAAGAACATTCATTTTTTTAATATACTCATTAGTAATAATAGTATTTGAGCCTTTTCCTTTTTTGACATGTTTTATTAATTGATAGTATTTGTTGTATTGAATTAATTGTATTTATATTATGATATTTATCATCTGCCAATAGAACATTTTCTCCATTGAATTTTGTGTAAATTTTGTTAATAAAAGTAGTGTATGCAATCGTATTAATCGTTTCAATAAATACTTCTAAATTATCAAGATTGTGCATTAAAACAGATATACGATCTTTGAACATAATCATCATTGTGACATAATAACAAACATAAACACCACATAAAAGAGATTGTGTCGGCTGTCTACAAAAACGTGTTGCAGTGTAAATATTAAATTCATTATAACCGAGAGTATTAAATATATCTTTTAAATATGACACATAATCAATGTTGTGATAATTTTCCAATGGGTTAAATATTATGCCTATTTTTTCTTGACTGTCAACAACAGCTAAAACAAAATGTGTATATTGTAAAATAGGAATAAAAGTAAGCCTAAACTCAAAATATTATTTTTGATAATCGTTGTCAAATTTTGTCCACCATGGTTCATCTTTAGAAGAAATGCATTGACTGATGAAACATAATAATAACCATCACCGCTTTGATTTGAAATAAAATTGTTTATAGTTTCTTCAGTCATCCCCTTGTAATTCATTGTCAAGTTTTTTAGTTGAAAACTGATGTTTTTAGATTAATTACTCAAAACATTTTAATTTATATTCATTTTTGTCGTGTAACCAGCAATTTATGTTTATAATATCCACAATTAAAATATATAAGTATAATTTACATAGTTATTAAAAATAATTTTGTTTTTGAAATGTAAAAATATTGTTTTACTTAAAAATGCATTTCTGTTTGGAAAAAAATCAAATACATATTAATAAAAATATTATATTTTTACCGTAACAAATATATTTTAATGTTATTATTTATAATATTGTCACCTATTTATATTTAAAATTTACACATTTGTGTAGTAAAAAATGCATTACTTAGTCATGCATATCAAGCTTACAAGGGATAACAAAACACAAGCCAAAAAAAAGAAAATTATCATAAAATGAATTAATATTCCAATAAAAACAATTTAACTTAAAACAAAAAAAGTTATGTAAATTGAAAACACGTTTAAAACAGAAAATTTATAAAAATAATTTAAATTGTTGTTTTTAGTTCGTCATTAAATTCATTGAATGTATACCTTTCTTGAGTTTTTTGTTTCCAACATTTTTCAATCACATTTCAAAATTTATCTTCAAATGTTTGATAATTTTTGTTCTTTTATCAGAAGCAAAATCATCTGCAACTGACCATGGGAACATGTTAATATTTTTAGGAAACACCTCACCCCACAATAAACATTTAAGCATTGTTATAGCAAATAAATACACGTCAACTTTTTTGTTATGCTATTTGTTCAAATTTCGGGTGCCATGTTTAGGAGTCTTAATACCTTTAGTGAATGTCATGTTAGTCATCTATATATTGACATTTTTACTTCCTCCAAAATCAGTCAATTTTTCAATCAACTTTATAATTTAAATTAAGTGAAAACATTAGGATATTCTTTGGCTTGATGTTCATGTGTGAAACATCAATAAGGCGCGAATACAAAATAACATAAGCTTATGTTCAACATCATTTTAACTTGCAATTTCATATCAACCTTTTCATTTGTTTCGTGTTTTATCAAATCTTGTAAAGATCATATTGTGCATACTTAATCACTGAACATATTTTATTCAAGATAAACACAGCGCCAAAGAAACGGATAATAAACTCATTTTAAAATTTGTCAAACATTTCCACTTTTTTGTAAATTTGGAAATATTGTCTTCATCATTACATAATTTTATCTTCTCAATTGAGATGCAATTTCTTCTAAACATTCTTTTGTAAACAATTCCAAAAGATTTTTTCCCAAGTTTCTTGTCTTCTACAAACTCGTCTGGGCCAAGTCCTTTTGTCAATTTTGATGTTCCAGTTATTGTTAATATTTTAATAACATCACCTCTTTTTGTAAATAAGTTTAAGAACAACAAAATACTTTCGTTGATTTAGGAAGTACAATTATAATGTTAGTAATATTACAAAATCACACTTTTTCACTTTGTAAAACTATTATTTTTGGATTTTATTCAATGTCGTATTTTCCATTTGTCGCATTTTTGTTGTTATTTTGGATTTTTCATGTTGTGTTTTGAAATGTTATAAACACATAGAAGTTTTCTCTTTTGTATGTTGACATCAATTTTAACATAAAAAGTTCGCTCCATTTTGTAAACAACAAAACCATTACCAAAGTCAGAAAATGCAATGTTTTAGTGACTTATTTTAAAAAGTGTTGTTGTCTTTGCAATTTCTTTCTGGTTCATATTCTTTTCAATGTATTTCATTGTAAATACAAACAATGATATTATAATTATTAC
>NW_004440235.1:0-1216 GCF_000330505.1 Entamoeba invadens IP1
AAATAATATTTATGTTGTTTTTGACTTTAAAAAAATACACATCAATTCTAAAAAAATGATATTTAAAAATTGTAAACAATAGTTAAATAGCACAATTTATAATAAATTTTAATGTATATAATATTTTAGTTTTTGTTTAAAAAACAAGATTGAATATATATTTAAAAACATACAACTTGTTATTATAGTAATTTATATTGATAATATACTTTTGTTCTGTGTTGTATTATAGTTGAATTAAAAAGGAAATAACATAAAATGTGTGTATATATTGATAATCAATTCAACAACAATAATTTTAAATGTTTTAATTTTATGTTTTATTAATTATATATATTACAAATGTCATTATACAAAGAAGATAAATTTGATTGTCATAAAACATATATTAGGTAATCTTAATATACACAGAAATTAATTATTTATAATATATATATTAAATTGCATATATATAAACCATAAAATTATTTACATGATGAAATTGTGTAAATTATTTGAGACAATTTAAAATATGTTTTTAAAGAGTATAAATGTAACCATTTTATGTATTATATCGAAAACATATTAAATAAACAAAAATAAAACAACAATTGAAACAATAAAAAATAAATATAAATACAGTCAAGATAAAAAGTCGGATGCTGAGAAAAAGGCGGATGCTAATCTAAATATAAATTTGTTTTGGTGTTTTTCATTTTATTAATTATTTTAATGATTATTTATATTAAAATTTATAGTAATTATATAAATAGTAATATAAGTGGGATGCGGGTCTTAAATTAAAACTAAATATTTACTATATTTTATTTAAATATTTTAACAAACTAATAAATGAAGTTGAAACTCAGAACTGTTATTATCAAATTGAACAACAATATCACCCGTTTGTGCTTTTAAAGAGATTATTCAAGTGTTGGGTCTATTTTATTAATGAAAGATATATTCAATTATACATCCACATCAACTAACACATAGAACAGAGAAAGTGGAGGGAAAATGATAGTATTACATGAGAATAATGGAAGTAAAAGAACTCAATTGACGCTTCTACAAACTTATAAAATATGATTTGTTTGGAAGAGGCGGTATGGTTTTAAAATTCAAGGTGATGTCCAAGCTTACTTCTCAAATCATTCCAAATATAAATTCACACCGTTTCCATTGTGGAATGGTGTTGTGTGTTGACTACAGACTAAATGATTGGTTAAACTTGGTT
>NW_004440232.1:0-3007 GCF_000330505.1 Entamoeba invadens IP1
CCTTTAACAATCCAAAAATTTACTATTACCATTTCAAGATTGATAATATAATTACAAATATGAGACTAAAGTTTCGACGACTACTAAGGTTTCGTTTTATTATTCGAATACTATTTGAATAATAATGAACAAGGTTTTTTATCATTTTCAAAAAAACGTCCAAATACAACTCTTATATTAAATTTATACAATGGTATAAAAATTATTAATTATTAGACGAAACCTCAGTACCACATATGTAATTATCAATCAAAAAAATTATTAATTATAGTATTTTTTAAATAAAATATAAACAATTATTAGAAATTGAAAACATATTAACAGAAACTTAAAACAATTAGATTAAATGAGTTAAAAAACACAAAAGAAGTCTTATTTCATATTATATTTTGTTTCAGATACACTTAAAAAATAAAGTTTTTTTAATTGATTTCAATTAATTATTCAGTTTCGAGAAGATACAATTTATTTGTATGTTTTGATTTTGTTTGGCCAGTTAACCCACAAATATGAAAACCTACAAATATGCGACTTTGACTGTACTTAAGTATTTAATTGAATTTTATAACTATATTGGTTTTGAGTATTAAAAAGTCGGTACCGTTATTTTTTTCTTTTCAAACGAAAATAATACATGAAAATAACAAAAAAACTTTAAAAAACTTTTATAAAAAAATAAAATCGATAGATGATAATGGACAACTCAGAATGATAAAAAAACTCAAAAGAGTGGGTATTTTTAATAAAAACAAACTCGATGATATGTTTGAATATATTATTTATTATGAAAATTTTAAATATATTAAAAACAGGTTCAAAATCGTTTTCTTGACAAAAATTTATCAACAACTTGATAATAATAATGATAAAAACAATTTCGGGTTAATTAATAAAAAACAACTTTAATTCAAGATTTAGATGATTTTCAGAAACATCTTAATAAAAAGAATTTAAAATATATGTTAGAACATAATACCGAGATAGAAGATGAATTAATTTCACATGAATATTAAGATTAAACTAAAGAACAATTAAAAATAAAAAAGAACATGAATAAATTATTTAAAAATATGATGATATAAAAAAGAATTGTAATTACAATTTAAATAACAATGATGAATATGTCGATAAAGGTGAAAACTGAGATAGTATTTATGATTCATATGAACCATGTAAACAATTGATTAACGATTATGAAAATAATAAAAATACTCATCTGAAGGTGTTGAATATAAAATATCTAATAATAAAATACATGCTTATTTGAATTGCGGATTTAATGAAAAAAGATAAAAAGAGAAATCTCCAATCAATTGATTATAAACATACATCATTACGTTTACTATATAAATATAAATTTACTAACTTTACATGAAAACATTTATGTTAGATAGTAAAGAAAAATAGATTTTCAATTTGAAATATTACAAAAAAATAATAATTAATAAATCCAAATGTTTTTAATTTTTGTTAATTCTATTCAATAAACTGCTAAAAGAATGTCTTTTCTTGTACTTTCTTTTTTTGTTTTCTATAATTTTATATTTCATGTTTATTGGTTTTTTTTATTTCTTGTTCAATCTGAGCTCTTTGATATTTTTCACGTGGTGTTATTAACATTTATTCGTTATTTTGGGGTTTCTTCTGCTTAAATTAAATATTTTTTAAAAAATTTTTTCTTTTGGTGTTTTTATTTTTTTATTTTTTGTTGTTAAAAAATCACGTGTATCTTAATCCAACTCTTCAACATTTTCTAAGTCTTTTTTATCTTTTGATTTATGAATTATTGAAGATTCAATTTCAATTAATGAACAAAAATAATTACTGCTTTTATTCAAAATATCATCTGTTGGTACTTCTTCATTCATTTTTTTGATCCTAAAGAAAAACAACCAGGCGTAAATTTTTTTGCCTCGTTTTTGTTTTATAAAACAGAAAGCTGGTGTTAATTTTCCCCAAAAACGTATTTTTAAAAGAAAAATCATTCTATAAAATAAGATTGAAGCATTTTTGGGATTCGGCATTCACTGTGTAAATTTTGGTAAACTCTTGGTTGTGTAAAGAACACGAGTCTTTGTAAATGCCGTCTAATAACTTGTCACTTTCAATTAACCCATCAAGGTACACATTGGTCAAATTCTTATTTTAGGTGTTTTCTTTTAAATAAGTTTTCCTGTTCTGTCAACATTTAAAAGGTATACAAAATGCGTTTTGGGAAATGATGTTTAAGAATAACAAAACCATTCAAAAATATAATGTTTTATAAAAATTTAAATAAAATAGTAAAAAAACCTATAAAATCAAAATAGTCTAAGCTCAAAAAATCGAATTACAATTGAATTCAAAACAGACACCTTTCTGTCCGCCCGATTTTACGGGTCCAAATAATCCTGAAATTTGTTGCATTTGTTGCATTCTCCCCTTAAAGTTATTATTCCCACAAATCGTTATAATTTCAAATTGTGCAACTTATTGAGTCTTTAAAGCCACATTAAACTGAGGCTTTTTATTGTTGTTGTAAAATCACAACTCCGACTGTTAAATAATTTTTGTTTAACGCTTCAATTACAAATTATTTTTTTACCCAAAACTGTCTCCAAATCAATACCATTCGACATGTCATTGAATGTGTCGTCAAGATGTAAACCCTTTAGCAGCGTCAGAGAGTTTATCCGTGTTGTTTTTGACTATGTATTTAAACATTTATTATGAAGCTTTTTATTTTATCAGTCAAGCTTTAATCATATTATTTAAGTGGCTTACTTATCGGCTTTGAATCGAGCTGCTTTTCTACCTCCCCATATTTTTATTTCTTTGTGAAGGCTTAATGTATTTTTTTATAATTAAATTTTTTTATAACGACTATTAAAAATACTATAAAAATTATTAATACCTGATTAATATTTTTATAGTTCAATTATAGTAAATATAAAGTATGGTGGTAATTAAAAAATTATTTTAAGTTCTATGAGAAAAATTAAATAAGTAAACAAAATGTCTTTTTTGA
>NW_004440135.1:0-2931 GCF_000330505.1 Entamoeba invadens IP1
GTATATTTATTTTGAAATATAAATAAAACCGTTTAAAACAAAAATGATTTTATTTTAAAATTTGTTCATTTATCAATCGTTGTTTTATCGATCTTCAAAACCTCGCGTTTTGAATTTGCGCAAATACATAAATTGTCATCGCATAAAGTATAAGTTATTAATACGTTATTTTCTATCAATTTTTATTGTTTGAAATATCATGAATTGATTTATAATAAATTATTTTTGTAAAAAAATTAAAAATTGTTCGATTAATTTGTTTTGTGATTTTGATTAAAAAATTGACTTTTTCGATAAATTAAATTAATTTTTATTGTTTTCATATGAACCAAGGTTAGTCTTGTGGTAAATCAGAAAATAGAAATAGATTGTTTTTTTGTAAAAATCAACTGAAAGAATCATCTTTCAAAAAATCCATAAATAGCATTTTTAAAGAAAATCACGTGTTTCAAAATATACCTTTTTGATCTTAGGCAAAAAAATCTAAATTGAAAGAAATTATGTTTAAGATATTTACCATCCTCAGAAAAATTAACAATCCTCATGAATCCCTTAAATAAGGTTAAAACCATTTGATAAATTATTTTAAAACATTTTAAAGTGAATAAATGCGGTTGATTTGGTAATCTATCAAAACAAAATAACTGGAAATGTTTCTAACTGACTGAAAGGAAAGTTTAAACGTTTTTTCAAAATACAATGAGTTGAAAAACATGTTGTTTGAAACAAGGTTCTTTTCAAGTGTAAAAATCCGATTTTGAGCAAATAATAAACAAAAAGATTCTTATTATACCCAAAAATTATCAATAAATTATTTTGTCCATATATCATTTTGGTAATATATCAAAATAAGAAAAGTTACATTCAAAAGTGTGTTCTGAAAAAAGTACAAACCAAATGAATTTGTTCTATATTAATAATGATATTCTATGTGAAAGTTGGTGCCAATAAACTCATTATAATTTACAATGCAGTCACAATTTGCCTTGATAACAACACATTTTAGCTCAAAACATTTTATTAAATAATTTTATTTTAATTGGATATGGTATTACTAAACTGTAATTTTACATTTTTTTAGAGTTTGTAATCACAATTACATTTAGTAAAATTATCGAACAAAATATTTATTGGTAATTTTAGTAATTGTCAAATGTCATATGTTAATTTTATAAATGCAATAATGCAAACAATTGAAAATGATAATTAAATAAAAAGGCTTACTTTTATTAATTATGATTTCATTGTTATCAATGAGCTATATCAATTTATTAAATCATAATTGGTATTTTTAATCACAAAATTATACAAATTTTTAATAAACAAGGTCAAGCCACAAGTTGAAACTAATTTGCAGCTTTATTAAAAGTGTTTTGGTCTCTTTTCAAACGTGTTTATAAATATATTTGGCATCAACTGTATATTAAATACAAGAGGTGGGATTTCAACCCAAGTCTTCAAAAAGACTACTTCCTGAAACGCCTTGGACCACTCTGCCACTCTTATTATTCTTAGTCTCAATATAAAATATAATAATTTATTTTATTTTTAATGAGAATTATAATCTTAACATTTACATACATATATTTAAGTGATTTCCCAAAATGTTGAAATATGAAATTAATATTTTTTTATCAACATATTATTAATCATAATTTGAAGTTATTACTAAACTATACTTTAACTTGCAAACCTTGTGATGTTGCAATGTTTATTTTTTCGAATACAATAAATTAACCAATAATTACAGGAAAGCTACCCAATGGAAATTTTCGTAGAACCAACTCAGTATAATAATAAAACTCGATTTAAGACAATGAATTGGTCATATTTAACCGACTGTTTATTTTGTGCAATAAAATGGAATCGATATATTTTTTATTTATTTTTGGTATTACTTTAAATGTTAAGCTGAAGCAAGAGACACAAAAGATTATTTATGTCATTAAACAAACCTTTTTTTAATTTACAAACACATAAACAAATCATTATCATATTTTAATTGATTGTTTTGTTTTTTAAGTTTGAAAATAAAAGCACCAAAAATTTGTGGAAGTAGAAAACAATTTTACGATGAACAATAATAACTAAAATGTTTTTTAGCTTAAATAGTTTTGCAATACATTTTCTTGTAAAAAACCAAAAAATATAATTTACACACCTTAAGGGATTCATGAGGATTGTTAATTTTTCTGAGGATGGTAAATATCTTAAACATAATTTCTTTCAATTTAGATTTTTTTGCCTAAGATCAAAAAGGTATATTTTGAAACACGTGATTTTCTTTAAAAATGCTATTTATGGATTTTTTGAAAGATGATTCTTTCAGTTGATTTTTACAAAAAAACAATCTATTTCTATTTTCTGATTTACCACAAGACTAACCTTGGTTCATATGAAAACAATAAAAATTAATTTAATTTATCGAAAAAGTCAATTTTTTAATCAAAATCACAAAACAAATTAATCGAACAATTTTTAATTTTTTTACAAAAATAATTTATTATAAATCAATTCATGATATTTCAAACAATAAAAATTGATAGAAAATAACGTATTAATAACTTATACTTTATGCGATGACAATTTATGTATTTGCGCAAATTCAAAACGCGAGGTTTTGAAGATCGATAAAACAACGATTGATAAATGAACAAATTTTAAAATAAAATCATTTTTGTTTTAAACGGTTTTATTTATATTTCAAAATAAATATACACAAGAAATATATGTTTATATTATTTTTTTATACAATATCAATTCTCAATAGAAATGTGTTCAATTTATCAATCAATTTTATATATTATTTGGCGTTTTTGTTGTGTTTTGACGATTTTTGATATAATCAATTATCAAAACTCACTTTATAAAAATTATTTGATAATATTATTTATAGAATTTTAAATCAATAATGGCAGTGCTATAAATATC
>NW_004440135.1:3031-8161 GCF_000330505.1 Entamoeba invadens IP1
AGTGTAAACTTTCTATTTCTGTCATCCTCAGAAAATAATTGCCATCCTCAGAACTGTAAATCTGTTTAAAACACAAGTTAATATCAAAATGAAACAATCATATTAAAATATACACAATATGATTAACTTTGTTATTATAATAAATTTGAATAATTGCATAAATTACAAAGTTATTTATAAATTTGTTATTTTAAAATCACATTTTTAGAAAATCAGTGTTTTCGACTTTTTCAATTTTCATTTTGATAAAAAAACAATTATCAATTTGAACGTAAATTTTAATCGTTTTGTTATAAAGACGGATTCGTAAATAATATCAATAAGTTTATAATTATAATGTGAACAAGTTTAATTCACAATTTGTTATTTCCCGTCTCAAGTTAGCGAGTTATAATTATTGTTTATTTTTATTCAAAGACTATTAAAAATGTTGTACAGCAAAAAAATATTAAAAACTTGATGTTATAATATTGTTCTGTATAATTTCTTTAACTTTTTCAAATTGATGTTTTTTCTGAATGCCCAGACAATTTTACGGGTAAAAATATATTCTTAATTTTTCGGTTAATTTAATACTAAAATCACAAGTGCACGACAATTATCTTGCTTCAAGACTAATTTCTGGTGGTCTTTATGCTATTAAATGTATTTTTTTCAACGGTGTTTTTTGTTTTATTTTTATATAGTTTTTGATTTAAATGTTTTAAATTTTCTTATTTGTTTATTAATTGCTTAATAATATTTTTATAACATTTTCGGTCTTCTTATTTAAAAATCCGTTTATTGTCCAGTTTTATGACAAATGTTCTGAACCTTTCCCAAAACAGCGTATTTTTTTGTTTTTTTATGATTTTTTTATAGTTTGAGCAAAATTGTTTTTAATTTGTAAATTGGATCTTTTATTTTATTCAAAAGGTTAAGTTTTATTTCTTTTCTTTTTCAAAAATGCTTATTTAACGATTTTTTGCAGCCGATTCTAATATTAATTGATTATTAATAAAGCATCAATTAATTTATTAATACTTAATAAATTTAAAAAATATATATTTGTCAATTATATCTAAATATAAACAAAAATTCAATCTCTAAATAACTTGTTGAATTTAAACTAAAAATACATTCCTGGGACTTACTTTGTTGTGTTACTTATTTTTAAAAATTAATAAAAATAAACTGTATAACTACAATTTATGTTTTTGTTTGTTTAATGTTTATTTTTGTACAACAAAAATATTATCATTGTAATTGTTATAATAGGTTTGTGTTTAGGTATTAATTTATTGTTTTAATTAATGAGAACATAAAAATAAATCGAACACTATTAGTTTGTCGTGTTTTTTAATAGACAATTTTATATTTATTTCTTGACTTTTCAAATATCAGTTACTTTTGAATTTAAGTAAAATAATAAAATATTATTATAATTATAATTTATTTAATATACAATTATAAATAAAAAAACAAAAATAAAAAAATAAAAAATTGTGAATTGCTTTGTGAACACTTTGAAAAATCAATAAAATATACACCTATTACAACTACCATAACATTAATAATATTTATATTTATTTTTAATATAAAAATATTTTAGAACAAATACTTTTTGTTGACTTAAAAATATACACACATATTCTTAATTAAAATAAATATTAATAAAACGACTGAATAATGATGAAAAAAGAGACACCTTAGTGTTGTATTGATTATTTTTATTTGAAAAAAGACTACACGAAAACAATTCAGTATTGCTGCATTCTATTTTACTAAAAAACAAAAATAAAACAAGTTGTGTGCGTTGAATACGATATTAAACCCTAAAAGAAGTCAAAACATAGCATACAAAGATCCAAATGGCTGGTTTTACAACGCTATAAAAATAATTTATTGTGTCATTTTTTTGATAAGAAATACGATAATTAAAAATAGAATAATTAAACAATATTTAAAGCAATAATTTGACAATCTAAAACGTCAAATGGAATATGACAATCCAAGGCAATCACATGCCTTTTAATCGTAAAAAAGTGTATGACCAAATGGAGTAATCAGTATTTATCAAGCCCACATAATTAAGGCTTGAAAGAATTTATATATGCAAATATATAAATAATATGACATCAAATTAAATTAAACGATGTTTACAAACTACAAAATTAACAAGTTAAGTTAAATACAATTAACATATATGGCAGATAATAATTCTTGCAATATGGTAAGAATAAAACAAGTGTGTATTATGCATCATATTATTAAAACAATGACAAAATAAAATAATATTATATTGTTTTATTATATAATACAACACGAAACTTTGAAGGCGTCTTCAAAAAAGGAACAAAAAATATACCAAAACTTTTTTATTCATCATTATAAAAAAGTGACGCGCCTTCCTCCTTTGGTCAGTAAATCATTGTTAGGATAATAACACAGGTTGTTTCTTTTTGTCAAACATTAAAAGTATTAACAAGGTAGAATATCGGCATCCAAAATGGGCCGGCTCGTGATGAGTCGGCAAATCGTGTATATGAAAATATACATGATTTAATTTACCATCAAAACATTCACTTTCACAACAAATCAAATCAAAGTGATGCAAAAAACCTTTGTTTATTTTAAATAACTGCGAAGAAAATGGGAAAAGTTCAATTATTTTTCTATTACATGTCCATATTGTATCATTGTCATTTAGATTTCCAAGTGTTGGCGTGGATTAGATTGACCATCAAAAATATGAATTGTGTTACACGGCTTCTTAAGTGTCAATGTAAATGCTTGAATTAATTAAAGTACTCAGAAACAGTGAGTGATGTTGGGAGTACACAAGTTGACTCTGACACAATCGATGCAAATAATGAAGTACAAATTTATATACCAAAGACTGCTTAACCTACTTTATGTCTCCACACAATTTATTTAAAATGTAATATCAAACATATTTTTGTCCCGTTCATAAATGTGTTAGTCAGACCAATAACAGTAACAAACGAGAGTAGTTTAATTGTATGTATATATGGCCTTTTCAACTCACTTCCATTCATTTTTTATTTACGATGACTACAAAAACACCAAAAATATTTTCACAGAACTCAAAAATTTTTAAATTTATCAAATTGTTTAAGTTACGACTGACTGTTCTTTCTATTTCACTCGATTTGCAACCAAATCAATTGGTCTTCATCCCATATAATACAGCAACATCACTTTTACACGCACTCGGCTCTTCATAAGTAAACATGAAAAATTCTTAAATTCAGTCGAACACAAAAATTATCAATGGTGACATAGCTTTATAAGAAGTCATCATCGAACATTACTGCAAGCAATTCATTAACAAGCCATCCTCATCTTTGCAAATTCTTCTTTTTGGGAAACCATCGAGGACTATTGAAAAACATTTCAACGGAATGTCACGACTTCTTCTACGAGCCAATACGGTATCTCACCGTTTCCGTGAGTTTATTTGGGCATGGGATGGCAAGGGTATCAGATATCTAGCTAAGAACACTACTCATGGTGCCACGTCTTCCTTTTCTAGGATGTCGTAACATTTTTCGTCCTTTGTTGTTTCTTTAAGTTTTAATCATGCTTACATTTACAGCAGAAATGCAAACCGCTGTGGGAAAACGACAGGAGAAGTAATGAAAAACGGGGGTGGGAGTCGTTTTCAATAGGGATGTTCAATGGTTTTGCCGAGTTGGTGTATTAGCATGTTGTTAATACTAGAAAGATGGTATTGGTGAATTTATTGCTGGTGTCGGGAAAGAGGTAGTTGGTTTATTTGATTTATTTAGTAAGACTTCCGAAGGCATAGGGTCGAGTACCAACACATAAAGATTCTGAGGATCCAAGAACCAAAAAGTGTCAACTACAAAGTTGTGATGAAGTCGTACGACAAAAACGAGTTTTTTTTACTTAAGTTTGTGAGCAACACTAATTTGGAAGTGTGTATTGTTTCTTACATGTCACAAGTGACATGTGTTTGGGTTCTTGGAGTAAAGCACTTCTATGTTTATAAAAACAACGACTTCAAAGTTTTTATATACCTATTACTTGAAATCAACAGAACAGTTGATGTACTCCACCTCTTTTGTAAAGTAGCGAAGTATACCCACTTGATCAGAGTAAAAGTTGACATTCCATCGAGTATAGCTGTTATGTAAAGAGCTCAAAACTTGATAAAATTTAATTAAATTCGTGTTTACTTTGTTTAAAACTTAAAACTTTTTTAACTTTATAATTAGTCAAACAATAATTTGAAGTTATTTATAACAAGAGTTCTTAATTCGGCATCATGTCGAAAGAACACATGCCTTTAATTGGGAAACGAAAACTACTGCATGAATGTCCATTGGGTCAGACTCATTTTCAATATTGACATTGGAAGAAAGTGTGTAAACAATTTCATATCATTAAAAACAAAAAAATCAAGAAAAAATACATTATTTATTATTTCTTATTTATAAAACTAAAAATACTTATTTAATGATTTGTGTTATTTTTAATATTAAAAATATTTTTAAATCGAATAAGAGAATTAATAAACAAAACACCCCATAAAAAGGCGAAAAGGAATAACAAGTTTGTATGAACAAGATGGTTATTTTTAACATCGTTGTTGTTGTTTTGTATTTGTTTTGGTTATTGACTTATAAGTTATATTTTTCGTTTTCTTTTGATAATCGTTGTCGAACAATAACATTAATAAAACTAATAACATTTTAAAGAAATACGATTGTTGAAAATCAAATAGTTTTGAAAATGTATTGATATAATAAAAACACTCTGAAATAAAAGGTATAAAAGGCTGTTTTACAATTTATGTTTTATTTACAAATCATTTAAATTTATTAAATGAATAACATTTTATTTTTTTAAAAAAAATATTGAGCATAACATAGATAAAACAACAATCATATCATATGAATCATTTTAGAGCAAATTATTAATAATATTTGTATTATATGCTGTTAATATTTAATATTTTGATTTAAATACATTAACCGTTTTTGTTTTATTTGATTGTTTAATTTATTTTTTCGATTGCTTTTTGTGAGTGTTGTTTCTGAAATATTAATTAATATTTTCGATAAATACACATTTCTTACAATAGGCTGTTTGAAAACAATTCAA
>NW_004440135.1:8261-19138 GCF_000330505.1 Entamoeba invadens IP1
TAACTTAAACTTTTATTCTTTAATTTTATTCTCTTTAATGATATTTTTCCTTAAATTTTTATTTATCTTAAATTTTTATGATATAATAATATACCCTTATTATCAAAACACAATTACTGTCATACATATCAAATTTATCACTCATCCTTTGATTTTATAGTACTTATTTATTCAAATTATTTCCAAAAAATTACGAATTTGGGAAAAATTTAACCCTTTTTTCTTTTAATAAATATTAACGGATTTAATTTATATGTTACGGAAACAACAATATACAAAAAAGTTTTAAATGTTTGTATATGCGTCAAGATATTGATTTAAGTTGTTGTCTTTTTTTTAAAAAACACACAATTAAAAACGATATTTAATCAATTCAACTTATTTTATTTAAATTTATTTGTTAAAATTAAAATTTTGTTATTTATTTTTCAAATAGAAATCAAAAATATTATTTTTGGACAATAAGGTAACAATTAAAAATAATGAAATTTAGTTTAATTGTTTTAAAAAGATGACAATTATAACAATATTTACCTAATTATTTGATTAATAATTAAATGTATCATTTTACAACAATTGTTTTTAACGAGGTAAAAATAACTATATTATATTATAAATATATTTAAATATTATATTATCAAATAATATATTATTAACACTATTTTCAATTTTATATTGGTTAATATAATATAATATAATAATATAATATTACATATTTACAAAACTATAATTGAATATTATTAAAAATGTTACTATTTATAATTGTACATTTGTTTTTTAAAATGTAAAATACTATGATTAAATAATTAAATATAAACTCAAAAAAATAAAAAAAGTGTATTTTATGCAAGATTTTATATAACTAAAACTTTGGATATATTAACCTTAGCAAGTCAACTGAATCAACTTTTTTTGTGGGAAGGTGAAATCTGGATAAGATTTATCTAGATCATAATTTATTTTTAGAATAATTAAAAATAAATTCAAAACACGAAATCGATTAGTTTTCGCGCAAACTACTGGTCTTTACAGACCCATGTTTTCTATTTTCCATGTGTTCAAAATAGTCAACACTTGCTGTTACGAGACATACACATGAATTTTCATTAGAGCGTTTCGGAATTTATCAATTTTTCATTATTTAAATTGGTTTGTGACACGCAGTTCTTAATTTAAGATCTTTTTAGTTCAAATACAAAAATAAAAAAAAGTGACTTATTTTAAGTAAAAAAATCAAGGATATAAATTATCCAGTTTTCACTTCGTAAGGTTAAACATATTTATAATTCATTTTATATTGATTAAGATTTATTTTAATACAGATACAGGAAAAACCAGGGACCAAATCATAATAAACACAAAGTTTTTCAAATAAAATAGAAAAAACTAAAAAAATGAAATTCTTAAATAATCATTCAGAGTTTGTTAATGCCCAGCCGAGCCAAAGTAAAGTTTGTTCTTTATATTGATTTATCTCCCGTTGTTGAATACTTTTAATAGTTATCAATCATTTACTGAATGTCTAACATTCCAATAATTTATTTATTATTTTCTTTATTTTTATGAACCGCATGAGTCACTTTTAATGCTGAACGAAAAGTGACTTATCAAATCAACCGAATGAATAGAGAAGACTACCACATCTTCTTTGAAAAAAATGAATGAACGATTTAATTGAATGGTTGTGTTGAAGTTAAACAAGGTTGAACAAAAGAATAATATTTTATAATTAAACAAAAATTAATAATAATAAACTTACTATTATAGCTCACATTAAGCTGTTGTTCATTCAAACTTTATACAACACATTCATTTTTTTATCCCGAAAAATAACCATTTTTAAGACCAAATAATAAGAAAATTACAAACTTATTTATATATTTGCCCGTTTTATTGTATAAAATCCGCTTAATATTCAATAGCTTTAATTATTCTGGTCCCTGGTTTTTACTGTGGTCCCTGTTAATTCCGCTATCTGTAATTTACATTATATCCAAAATCTAACACTTTTTTAAATTTGTAAAATAAACCAGAAAGTGATTTTTTCCATACAACAAAAAGATTTTTTTTATATTAATTATTATAATAATTATACTACCAAAATAATAAAATAACTAATACATTTTAAATAATCACAAAAAAATTTAATAAATAAAATATGAAATTTATTTAAAAATAAAGGGATTATATAATTAACATTTTTCTTGACAAATTTAAGCATATTTTATACCCACAATTTTGACTATAAATAAATTTATATATAAAAGATTAAAAATAACATTGTTCATTTGACCAAATAAAAATAATTTCACAGCATGCCACAATTAAATTTATTCAGAATATTATAAAACATATAAACAAGTTTAATTTACACTGACAAATTTAACTAAAAAAAACATTAAAAAGTTTGTCAAGTAACAGTTGGTAATTTAACCCACTTTAATTATAGTACCTCAAAATTAATAATATTAATTGATTGTTATAATTAATCACAAATTTGATTAATTGGTTATAAAAATATATTTTTATCAACTATTTTTGTTACTTCATTTTTTCAAATTTTCAAAAATTCACTTGTTGATAAATTTATTATCTAAAATCCATAAAAGCAGTGTTAGTTTATTTTTTATTACAATTGAATTGTCAAATTTGTTCTATTTTGAAGAAAAATACAAGTATTATATTATTATGAATTATTAAACAATAATTTAAAACTAACAAACAACTTTTCCAAATAAACATAAAACAGACTTTAAAATTAATTTATTTTATTTACAACCAAATATTAAACTAAATATTTAGTTTTCATTATATCAATAATTGTAATTGTCATAAACCAAAATAATGGGTTTTAGTATCATTATGTGTTTTAGTGAGACAATTGTTAATTTATTTTAACACCAATTAATTAACAGTAGTTCGACTTTGGAACAAAAATAATTTGTTATTTTAACTTATTTTTATATTCAAACTCTTTAAAATAATAATTAGGTGTTTTATTGGTACTATTAGATTCATTATATTAAACCTCCCCACTAAATACAGAACAAGAACGTAAACAGATATTATCATTTTTTATATTTATTAAACTTTGTTGTTGTAAAAGTAATATAAATATGACCTTCCGTCATAAAACATCGTGTTGTATTTTTAAAGAACAAACAAATCCAAAAAATGTACAACCACAATAATTAAAACTTTGATTGTGATTTGTTGAAATTTAAATTCACTTTATTATTTTTACCAAAAAAAGAAGAACATCAACCTATAAAAGTGACAATAAAACCAATTAGATTATACTAAAAACAATAACACAATAACAATAATAATGTTGATTTATGTTGTCAAATTAACTACTGTAATTACTATAAAAACTGATATTGCTCTAAACAATATAATTTTACATTATATAATGTATTGACATGTATTTCGAAATTTAAAATATTTTGGTTTTGTTTAAAATATTCAATTTAATATGTTGAGTATTTCTAAAAACTTCAAAATTTGATTTATTACAAAAACAACATCATTTTCGATTTAGTTTAATAATTGAAGTAAAAATAATAATTATTATTAAAAGTATGTGACTAAAACTTTATAATGTAGTTTTTTATTAAGAAGGCCCCGTAGCACAGTCGGTAGTGCATCGTACTTATAGAATAGAGTTATGCGAGGGTCGCGGGTTCGATCCCCGCCGGGACCATTTTTTATCATCGATATATTAATCTGTTGAAAACCTCAATTCAAAATTCCCTCAACATTTAAAGTATAAACAGATATAAAAAGAATTATCCTGAACAAACATAATATAAAAGTAGGTCAATATCAAATAATATTTGAGATATAAAAAACTAAATTAGTGAATTGATTAATAAAAATGTCCATTATTTTTGTTTGTAATTATTTAAAACTTGATTACAACTAATTGCATATCGAGTATCACACAAAATAATCCTTTAATTTTGCTTTATCATGATAAAAAATGTGAGATAAAGCGTTGTTATTAAATTTTAAATATAAAAAGCATTTGTGGTCTAAGGGCAGAATTCCACCCTTCCAAAGTGGAGATCCGGGTTCGAGTCCCTGAAAATGCACTTTATATTAATTCAAAATGTCTTTTATTAATGAGAATTGAATAATGACAATAAAAACGACAACGGCAGGATTTGAACCTACGCCTCAAATGAGAAATGATTTCGAGTCATACGCCTTGGACCACTCGGCCACGTTGTCCTTTTCGAATTTATTTTTTATTTATTTATAATAATTTATTTTCATGTATTTTTGTTTTGAGTGACCAAAGTTGAATAATCAAAAGATGTGATTGAATTGTTTCCCAATTTTTATTTAAATTTTGAATATTTTTTGTTATAAAACCTCAAGTAGCATAATAAAGTTTTATTAAATTTTGACAACACCAATTACAGTAAAACAAATGTTTTCAATATATTACAATCAAAACAATAAAATAATTGTAAAATGATTTTAACCATAAAATTATTGAACAGATTGAACTGTATTTATTATTTGACCCTCTAAAAATAAAACAATAAACTAATTCAGAATTTTTTTGAAAATTGAACATTCATAAAAAATAATTTTGACAAAAATAAAATAATTCGACTATGAAACCATTTTTTGAATTTGTAAAATTTAGTTTAAGTGTTTGTTTTGTTTTGATGTATTTTATTCAAACAATAAAAAAGTAAATTCTGTATGTAATAAAAATGTTAAGTATAATTATACAAGTCAGCTACTGAATGCATTCTATATGCAAATGACAATTTTCAAATAAATAATACTTTCAAAATGTTTGTTCAAAAATACATTTTATAAAAATGATGTGCAAAGTTAACGCAAAAAAATATAAATTGTACTGATTAAATCAAATGCTTTGTTTACATAGATGTAGTTTCAATGGTTGAAGACAAAAATCACATTTTTGAAAATGATAACAAATTTATTGTTGACAAGACGTGAAAATGTATTGGTAATTTCAAAGTGTGTACGAGTGAAACTTATTGCCAAGGGTATTTTCCACTAAAGAAGTATAAAAACGATATAATATGTTAATATATGTAAAGATGAATTATTAATGTTCAAAACAATAAAAATTTGACAAATACAAAAAATGAAGATTTGTTTATCACACTAAACGAATGTTTTATCATTTGTTTAAAACGTTTTACAAAATAAATGCTATTTAAAAAAAGTAAAAAAACACAAAAAAACAAAACAAAAAACTTTTATTAATACATAATATGTATAAAAGACATATTATTTTAAAACTTTGTTGATGCTCTAATATTTGTTTTAATAATTGACTTTCAAGTTACTTTTTTGTTGATATTGTTTTAAAAATCTTTGTTCAACACCAACAAAGTTAACAACACTTATATTAATTAAACTGTAGTTAAAAAAGTAACTTTGTTAATTAATAATTTGTATGTACTAATAATTATTGAATTTAATCTATTTAAATTGATATGATGTTTATTAATTAACTTATCATAATATTAGTAAAAATAATAATAGTTTTATTAATTATGTAATAAAATTGTTATAGTATTAATAAAAATTGCCAAATTTGGTAGTGTCGAGCAAGTAATACAACAGTTGTCGGAGCTATATACAACAAGCGCTTCAGTTACACAAGATGCTTAAGTTGATCCTTTTTGTGAAAATGTTAAACACTTCAAATTTGAAAAAATAAATTAAAAAAGCTTGAAGTTGCTTAAAATGAACACGGTTAAATATAAAGTGAAACACACATTTTTTTCATCTGTCTGAATGTTATAACGTTGTAATTGATAATTTATCATATCGTAAATTTTTGTTATAATTACTGTTTGCTTGTTATTATTAATAATTTTTGCTTCTGCTTACTCAACATTTACTTGTTTGTATTTAACAACACGTAAATTCAATTATTGTATTTAAATTTATGTGTTGTTCAATTAATCACAGCAATTGTAAAATAATGATAAAAAAGTTTATTTAAAACATTTTTAATGTTTGAAGGTTGAACATTTAAAACGAAAATGGATACTTCGACAAACTTGACGAAATCATTGTAAGAAAAAAATTATTACAACATCAGTTAACACAATTGTACTGGTTTGGAAAACACTTCAAATAATGACAACGACAAGTTTATTGAGATACACGACATCAGAATATCACTTCTTGATAAATGTAAATGGAAACACAACCAATTGAATATTAAATCAATATAATTGTCCAAACAAATAATAACAAAGTTGATAAAACATTCAAATCAAAAAACAACAATTCTAAAAGAAAACATGAAAAATAAATAATGAAACGAGAACACATCACATTTAAAGAGTAAAACAGTTTTAAAAAGTCAATAGATATGAAGATTATGAGTGTTGTGTTTGAATCGGGCAAAGACAATTTGTCACAATGTATTTCTATGTTTGATGCAAAAGGAATGAACAAAAGCAATTTGTGCTTTTTCGAGAGAAGACACAAATCACAACAAGTTTGGTGGTATGTACTCGAGAAATATCAATACTATTGACCATTGGCTCGACGGTGGCAGTTCTTACACTTTTTCGCTTGTGAAAAGTGGCACTTCAAATCCAAAGAGATTGAGAAGTGTGGAAATAATAACAATTATTATTTTTATCTACATTCTTAAAACAGTTCATATTACTTTGGATTTGGTAATGGTCATTATATGGCAGTGTACAAGAAACGTACTGATGAAAACAATTGCGACCTATCCACATACAATGTTAAACAAAAAGAGTTGATTGATAATTGCAATTTCACACAAAAAGTGTTGTTGTCTACAACTTATTTGCCTTATTTGTTGTTTTGTGTTTTGTGTGCATTTCAAACATTTGTAACATGTTAG
Source organism: Entamoeba invadens IP1 (assembly GCF_000330505.1). Lineage (NCBI taxonomy): Eukaryota > Evosea > Mastigamoebida > Endamoebidae > Entamoeba > Entamoeba invadens. The sequence goes on from NW_004440135.1 coordinate 15,145, forward strand.
TTACAAAAGCGCCAATATTGTATTTTTGCCAAACATTTTTTATTGCTTTGTACATTTTTTTGTAATAAAATAAAAAAATTCTTCATTCTATCTTGTGAATTCTATTTGTTAAATAGAAAATTACATACTCTAAGAAAAATCAAAGTCGTACTGTCCAATTCTTATTTTCTATTTCATTATAAATAAACAGTCAAAGGCGTCTATTTGTCGTGAATAAGTGAATTTGGGAAGAGCATCTTTTGAACCAGGAAATACACAAAATTACACAGAACATGAGAATGCGAAAAGGGGGCGAAAAAATAGTTGATGAAGACAACTACTCTGATTCATGCAAACCAGCTTATTATAAGCTTTGTCAGTAGTAATTGAATTCTTAGTGAGTATCAAATAGAAAAAATAAGAAATCTATTTTTAGAAGTGGTGATGGTAATGCAAAAAATACATTAAATTCTAAATATAATTTTCTCTTTATATATAGATTATACTCGTAAATTAATCTTTATACTAATTATTTCCACTGTTCGTAGTTTGCTATTATGACAATTACATAATATTAATGTTAATAATAAAAACAAATTTTTGAACCAAAAACAACCAAAAAGTAACTTGAAATGTGATCATCAAGACAAATACCAAAGCTACAACATTAATTCTCAATGATTCACTTTTGTTCATACCAACCTTACATCCAGTGTCGCCTTGTTTGCATGGCGTATTGTATGTGTTTTCAGAAATAATAAATTCTCTTTACATTTATCTCATTTTTTGTTGTGCACATCTTTCAATTTGTTATTAAACTTATCACATTTTGTTTGTTAACAAAAAAAATTCCATCTCACATTTTAACACGGTTCATTGTTCTTCCTTCCAACATTTTTGGTGAAACACATTCTTGACAACCAGTCAAAATTATGAACACTTTGCATTTCTTGAACGATTTCTCTGCACCAACTTTTAAATGCTTTTATTTACAACTGTTTTTCACACACTTTTAGTGGCTTCAATAATCAAAGCATCGTCTTTTCGAACAATTAACTCGTTTTTTCGTTGAACATCTTGTTATTTTCAATATGAGAGGTACACACTTTTGTGGTTTGTAATTAAATAAAAAAAATATCGACAATAAGTACAATATAATTTATTTTATTAATATATATTGTATAATTGTGATTTCTTTGTTAGAAAATACACATTATTCATTTTAAATAAAACTAATATTTAGTTTCTCAATTTAACGTTAATCAAGACCATCATTCCAAATATTATTTAGATTAAGTTCGAGTAATAAAAAACTTCAGTCTAAATATTTCTGTTTTTAAATCAACAATACTTATTTTTAATCACTCATTTACACAAGAAAGCGTGAAATATAAGTCACAATTATTGTTTGAGCTACAACAAACATCTTTAACACAAAGTATCATTAGTTATTAAATACAAACAAATTAAATGGTATTGTTGATGTAATCTAAATAGGGTATTTCGTCATCATTAATTATGTCAACAAATTTATCCAAAAATATGCAATAAGTTTTTTAATGTTTCAAAAACGATGTTATGAAACACACAGTTATTGTTGATAAATTAGAATTTGTTTCAATTTGAGATGTTAAATAATTTGATTTCAAATTTTAAAAATAGAATTAAATGATTTGATGTTGTGTTGATGATTTTTAACTATTTTTTGGTTATAGTTTTCAGAATTTAATTTTAATTAGAGATAGTAAAAGTACTCTGTGTGTGGTGTGTTAATATTTTTGTGTTTTTTACTGTAATATTTCAAATGTTCATTTGATACAATTTGATTGCTAAACAAATTCAAATCTATCATTTTTTTCAGATATGAATATTTTATTTTAAATTGTTGTTGTGATTTAAAAAAACAAACTATTTTCAAAACTACTCTCTTACATCCTCACATTTTTGAACGTTATACATTTTTATTAATTAATAACTAGACAACTTTGTAATTTAAAATAGAATTGGTTGATTGCATTGTCAGTAACATTTAAATAAAAATTGCTTTAATTTGAATTCGGTCATTTTTTTGTCATCAGATTTTTTTTACACAACAACCACAAAATACATCAACATAAATAAACAGCACTCATTAAGGTTTCAATTATTACAAATACTTTTTATTTGATTATTCTGATAACATTTCTGTCGACCTGACTACTATAATAAAATGTATGAATGTTAGATTTTTTATTAATTTTTGAATAGAAAGTTTATAAACAATTATAATTTGTCTATACGTTTATTACTTACTGAATGATCAATTATAAGCAACTTTATTAATTAAAACAAATTTTACAAATAAAAAACGATGAACTAACAATGTAATCGATCAATTATATCCCAGCGACTTCTTCTTTATTTCTTCTTCAATCTTCATTTTATTTCCTTTGTGTCTTTCTCTGTATCATATTTATAATATAAATATTATAAATATAAGCGCTCACACCTCTATGATTTGTTGGGTAGACTGTTATTTGTGCCGTATAAGCGCTATTTATTTGTTTTATTGATTTTTTTATTCAGTCTAACTTTATTTAAACAACAAAGAGGGACTCCTTTATTGTTATAAAAGAGTCACAATGGCAATGACTATTTGACAGGGATATATTGTCCAATTACATTGGTTGCCGACTATGTACAAGCCGGCGTCTATATGAATGATCACTTTCTGTATGGTTAATACTTTAAATGTTAAAACAAGCAGAAACAACCTGTGTGCAATAATAATGATGTTGTGTAACCAAATGGGGAAGTGCACCTTGTTTTCGTTTGGTGTTGATTAAAGAGAGAGTATATGTTAATACTAATACTGTTAATTGTACATCAATGACGCCTTAGTTGTTGGTTGTATTTGTTTATATATAATAAACATACAGAGAATTACAAGCTTTGAATGTATGCTTGCAATTTTAGACATATACATTTGGTTAAATACAGCATATTCGTTTTCGAGATATAATACATATTTACTTCAAGTAGCCATGTTAATCAATGTGTTTAAATATCAAATTCTTGCTTTATGTATTGTTTAATTTTCTCTTTTTAAATTTCTTATTTATCATCTACCAAAAATACGGTATTCTATTATTACAATGTCAGAATACAAGCTAATTGGATCTTTGTATGCCATCTCTTGACTTTTAGTTTTTTAAATTGTATTCAATGTGTGTTAATGGTTTTATTATAGTTTTCATAATAATATCACACAAATATTAAATAAAAATTATGAAGTTTATGCTTCTATTCAAAAAATCGAAACAATGCCACCACATCTCCGTTTTTTGTTATCCAATTGTTTGTATTGTGTTTTTATTTGAATATTAAAATCAAAGCATTTAAAATTCAGGTAGAAGGTATTTTGTGAAAAAATACACTTAAATTTATTTTTAAAATACACAGTTTTGTTTTCAGAATTATATATTTCAATGTTTTATTGATGTCGTTGTTGCAATTGGATGTGATATTTTAGCGATTTTAAAATATTTATAAAAATTAATTATATTTACTATTATATTATTATTTATATTTTTACTTATATTTACTATTAAAAGCTATTTTTATATATATTTAAATAATAAAATTATTTTTTTGTTTTTCTGTATTTTTACATCTAAAGTAACTGTTATTCGAAAAGTCAAAAAATAAAATATGTCTTTAAAAAACAACAAAATATTGGTTTTCATTCAATTCCAACTATTTCATTATTCCAAAAATACAATTTAATAAGTTTATCAAAATATTATAATTATTTTTATTATTTGAATCAAAAAATACAATAATTTTTGTTGTTAAATTAAATTATACTAACAACAACACTTATCACTGATATGATTGTAATTTCAATATTAAAAACATACGAAAAATACAACAAAAAAATTCAAGACTTGTTTTATTTTTAAACTCAACAACATGAATCAATTATTTGTCGAATTAATTATATTTTAAAATAAATTGACAAATAAATCAAAAACTT
>NW_004440135.1:19238-22366 GCF_000330505.1 Entamoeba invadens IP1
TGTTGAACTTATAAATTTTTAAATGCTTTATATTGTGTTTAAAATTCAAAAAACAAAATTGAAAACAAAAAGTTTTAGAAGCACTTTCTGTGGACGATGGCTGGTCCAGACCCGTCGTACTCTTTCTTGGTGATCCACATGTTCTGGAAAGTGGACAATGAAGCAAGAATTGAGCCTCCAATCCAGACAGAGTACTTTCTCTCTGGTGGTGCAATGACCTTGATCTTCATTGTTGGTGGTGCAAGAGCAACCATCTCCTTCTCAAGTCTGTCATTGATGCATGGGTACATAGAGGTTCCACCAGACAAGACGATGTTTCCGTACAAGTCCTTTCTGATATCGACATCGCACTTCATGATTGAGTTGTAAGTAGTCTCGTGGATACCTGATGCTTCCATACCAAGGAATGATGGCTGGAAGAGTGTTTCTGGGCATCTGAATCTCTCATTGCCAATGGTGATGACTTGACCATCTGGAAGTTCGTACGACTTCTCGAGTTCTGATGATGAGGCAGCCTTTTGCATTTCTTCGTTGAAGTCAAGAGCAAAGTAACAGAGTATTTCTTTAATGTCTCTGACAATTTTTCTTTCAGCAGTTGTGGTGAATGAGTAACCTCTTTCAGTCAAGATCTTCATGAGGTAGTCGGTGAGATCTGATCAGCAAAATCAATTCTGAGAATGGCGTGTGGAGTGAGAATCCTTCATGGATTGGGACGCAGTGAGAGACACCGTCACCAGAATTTATGACAATAAAGTCGTTCTATCAATGGCGTACAATGAAAGAACGCCCCAATTCAACGTACATGGCTGGGACGTTGAAAGTCTTGAACATGATTTGTGTCATCTTTTCTCTGTTAGCCTTTGGGTTCATTGGGGCTTCGGTCAAGAGGACTGAATGCTCTTCTGGTGCAATTCTGAGCTCGTTGTAGAAAGTGTGGTGCCAGATCTTCTCCATATCGTCCCAGTTGTTGACAATGCCGTGCTCAATTGGGTACTTCAAAGTCAAGATACCTCTCTTTGATTGTGCTTCATCTCCAACATAAGTGTCCTTGTTGCCCATACCAACCATTACTGAGACTTGTTTTGGTCTTCCAACAATTGATGGGAAGACAGCTTGTGATGCGTCATCACCAGCTAAACCGGCCTTGCACATACCGGATCCATTATCTACAACAAGTCTTGTACTTCAGCTCCTTCTTCTCCTATTTGAATGTCTTCTTCTTTCAACTTTGTTGCTTATATATAAATTGGTTAAAATTTTTTGTTGAAGATATCGTTAGGCAGTTCTTTTAGTTCGCTTCAGTCTTTGGAGTTTTGATTTATTAACTTTTCAAATTCCAAGTAAACATTCTAATTTTAAATCAATTAAAAATTGTTAAAAAATAATATAAAACAAAAGTGTATAAAATGCAAGAGGTAGGGTTCGAACCCACGCCTTCGAAAAGACTCGTACCTGAAAAGAGCGCCTTGGACCACTCGGCCACTCTTGCTTCACTTTCAATTATAAAAAATATAATAAACTACAATAATTCATATGTTTTAAAATAATTAAACTACTGAATATAATTATAATATAAAATACAAAAATTAATAAAACTATCTTATTCATTTTAATCACTGGTTATTATAACGTCATCTAATGTTGTTAATTTTACTGATATAATACTTTTTTAGACTGAACATTGTTGCAAACAATATAATTTCATATTAAATATTGTTATGATACTATTTTCAAATTATAAATTAAACTGTTTTTCAAAACTCTGTACTGGGATGCCCCGATTTTTTAGACAAATAATTTCTAAATAATTTTTCCTTTGCTTAACCCTCATTTTTTGTTCAAAATATTTACTCGAAAAAAACAAAATAACGAACCTGACTTTTTTAAATTTTACTTGACAAACAAATCTTCCACCAAAAATTTACTTGAAAAATATAAAAAACAAACTTATGATTAAAATTTTGATTACCATAACACGATTTTTGCCAAAAAGATAAAACACAACTTTATAATTAAATGTCCATGTTTACAGAATCACCAAGGTGTGTTTCAGATAAAAATGAAAAGTATAAACAAGTAAAATAGGCATTCAGAGAAGATAAATAGGTTAAGACTTTACAATTGAAAAGTTTTTTTTAATTTTTGAACTGTTTATTTTATTTAAGACTCTTTTGATTAATAACCTTGATTGTTTAAATGTTTGTTTTATGTTATTGATGACTTTTTTAATTGTTGAAATGAACAAAAACTTATTATTAATTTAAGTGTTGTATCATTTGATGTAGTGGTGTCCTTCATCACATCATTTGTTTATTGTTATATTACGTTTATCTTATGTTTGTTAGAAATATGTTGTTTTACTCACGTTTAGTTACAAAATAAACCACTGACCAAATAACGAACCTGGAAAATCGGGGAAGATTTACCTAATATTTGTGTGATTTCCCGATTTTTTGTTCAATAATTGAAACTGTATTGATTTTTAAAGATTTTAAACTGTGTACCTTTGTTGGTTCAACAAACAGTAAAATAAAACAAATAAAAAATAGTAAATAACGGGAAACTGGGACAAAGGGTTTTTATAAATTTCGGAAACGGTACAGAGTTTTGGAAAACATTTTAATTGATTGATTTTTGTGAAACACATCGAGTTTAAAAAGTAGTGTCAACAAGTTTAATGATTTTGAAAAACAAAACTAAACGATAAAGGTTTAAATAAGACGTTGTAAATCAACGACAAATCATTTTAACAAGAAAAAACTTTGTTATTTTGTTTGATTTTACTGCACTTGGTAAATAATTGATAATTTTGAAAATTAATTAATTTAGTTTGTTTTACTATATTTATAATAAAAAATAAGTGGTCAATTTCCGAAATATTAAATGAATATTTGAATACACTTTTAACAGGAAGTGTTTTTAAGTGTTGAATTTAAAAAATAAACGAAATTATTAAACAATTTAAAAAACAATTATAATAGCATTAAATTAAATTCAATTGATCAAAAACACCAAATCTCAAGTTTATAAAATATAGTTAGTTTCACAACAATTCCTTATTTTTTCATAACAAGGAAAAAAATAGATTTCTGTTTCATAACAATTAGATTTGTACATTTTTTCAGCCC
>NW_004440135.1:22466-30139 GCF_000330505.1 Entamoeba invadens IP1
TTTTCCTTCAGTGACAACTTTTTGGCAATAGCTGAAAGAAGTGAAGTACTGTATTTAAACTTTCTTCCTTGTTTTCTGGGTTTCGATATGTCTTCTCCTTTCGCCAATTGTCCCAATAATCTTTTAACTGAAGACTCACTAATACGATTTTTTTCACCAAATTTATAGAACTTCCAGTATTTTGCCTTCCCATATTCAGCGTATTCTTCAGTTAAAGTCTTCCTCTGTGTTTCTGTAACAACGACATAAATCCTCTTAGTCCTCTCATTATTCAATTGTTGAGCTGTGTGTACAAATGGCTGAGGTGGTAGTGGGACTAATGAGGTAACAATGTCATCGGCTGTTTTTCTTTCTGCCATTTCTACCGGTTGTGGTGTTTCTACAAATAAAAAACCTCTTCGCGATTAAAAATCCTTTGACTTCATCTCCGTGGGTGAACTCAAAGAATCCAATTGCGATTATATTATTTTTTAGTTTATAGTTTATTTTTTGTGTTAATTTATAACGTTTTGTTGTGAAATTATACAATGCGATTATACAATAATACTATATTATTTTAAAACAAAATACAATAATTATCAAAACAACTTTTTGTTTTGGAACAATAAATTATTGATTTGAGGATAAATTAATAGTTCTGAAACACCTGATATTGATATGCAACAATAATGCCAATTATGCAACAATCACGCAAATTGTAAAACAAAAAATAATTATTTTAAAACAGGGCTGAAAAAAATGTACAAATCTAATTGTTATGAAAAAATAAGGAATTGTTGTGAAAATAATTGTATCCATTTTAAAAATTTGATAATGTGCATAACATTACACAAACAAAAAACACAATAAATTATCTTTATATTATCAAATAACAAGTCTACTAAATTCCTTGGTGTTGTTTTCATATTATTGATAAAAAACTGATACTTTTTCTTTATATCACTTAATTCTGTTATATTAACTTTTGTTATTAATATTTAAAAAGACGTGGTATATACTCACCAAATTACAAAATCTTACATTTAAGTAATCTCTGTTACCAGGAGGTGGAAGAGGGGGTCGGCTTTAGTAACCTCCTCCTATTTCTTGCGCGCTTTAAGAAATTGATAAAATCAATTTGGCTAATAATTATTTGTTTTTTTTCAATTAATATTATTTTTATTAATAATAAAAAATAAATAAATGAAATATTATCAAATTAACTCATTTGCTTTGATGAACTACTGTGTTTGATGGGAAACAACCATCACCAATTGATGTGACACTTGATGGTATTGTAACACTGCTCAAACTACTGCAACAATAGAAACAATATTCACCAATTGATGTCACACCTGGTGGAATTGTAACACTGCTGAGACTGTTACATTCACAGAAACAACCATCACCAATTGATGTCACAGTCGATGGAATTGTAACGCTGCTTAGACTACTGCAACAATAGAAACAATAATCACCAAATGAGTTAACACTAGATGGAATTGTAACACTGCTCAAACTACTACATCTAATGAAACAATATTTACCAATTGATGTCACGTTTGATGGTATGTTGACACTAGTTAAACTACTGCATCCATCAAAACAATTATCACCAATTGATGTGACACCTAGTGGAATTGTAACACTGCTGAGACTGTTACATTCACAGAAACAACCATCACCAATTGATGTCACAGTCGATGGTATTGTAACGCTGCTCAAACTACTACATTCACAGAAACAATAATCACCAAATGAGTTAACACTAGATGGAATTGTAACACTGCTCAAACTACTACATCTACAGAAACAACCATCATCAATTAATGTGACACTTGATGGAATTGTAACACTGCACAAACTACTGCAACAATAGAAACAATAATCACCAAATGAGTTAACACTAGATGGAATTGTAACACTGCACAAACTACAACATCTACAGAAACAATAATCACCAAATGAGTTAACACTAGATGGAATTGTAACACTGCTCAAACTACTACATCTAATGAAACAATATTTACCAATTGATGTCACGTTTGATGGTATGTTGACACTAGTTAAACTACTGCATCCATCAAAACAATTACCATCAATAAATGTTACGCTCAATGGTATGTTATAACCATATTTATTTCTATCATTTTGAGTGTAAGTGACATTTTTAAACTGGATGTTTCGACTTTTGTTTCTGTCAACCGTTCCAAAATCAACACTGAACCACACAATAATTCGAAAGAACTTTTTCTTTAAAATGGTTATATCTCCATTGTCTTCATTTTCTTCTGTGTTGGTCATAAATTCATTGCCAAAATTTTCATCTTTTTTATTCCACAAGTGAAGTGTCTCGATGTTTGGAAAGTATCCAAGTGTTTTGGAATTCAACGAAAACGGATTAAAATGAAACTTTCCCATATTACCACTAAACTTCTTGCATACAAACTCCAAGTTTATAAAGTCTTTGATAGTCTCAAAGTACTTCGATACTATCATAGCATGATAACCAGAAAGTCCACACATTTTTATAATTACAGTTTTTCAGTATTTAAATATTTCAAAATCCTTCTTTGTAAACAACTTTAATAAATTATAGATTAATATATAATTCACTATTAAAAGTTATGAGATTATTTTCGTAAAAATACCCATTCTTAAATGATAATTTATTATTAAAATATAATACAATATTATAGTGCTAAATATAATAAAAAATGGGTCACCAAAATGATATTCATTGTATTTATATAGTTAAAATATTTCATTAAAACTGTTGTTTTTAATTTAGAAAATTAAATTAAAATGTTATTAAATAAACAAATAAAATATTCAAACAAAATCACAACAAATTTGTTATATTGTCGAATTAAATAGTTTTTTTTACCATTGCTTGTTGAACCTGGTTATAATAAAACAGCTGTTGTGAAATGTTTAAGGTAGCGAAAAGTCAAATATTGTTTCTTTAAACTTGCATTGCAGAGTCAGTGCACTTGATATGGGTGCATTGATTGCTGATGGGCAATACAAAGGACTGTTTGAAAAGTGATTTAATGCTGTTTAAAGGATGTGAAAAAGTTGAAGATTCAAATTATTCTGTTCATAGATAAAAGCCACACTATTTTGTATGCGTGTGCAACAGGAGAAAGCCATTATGGGGCTACAATCGTGGACGTGTTTTTGTTGCAGCTGCATTAATGTCAAAGAGATACATCAACGCGAACTTGTTGCAAGAGGAGGCAATTGATTTAGTTGATGAGGAGTGTGCAACAATCTTCACGTAAAAAATTCACAGTCAGACGAAATCAATAACTTGTAAAGAAAAAACACACAACCGACACTAGAGAAGATGGCATTTGAGAGAGCTGAAACAGACAACAGCAGACATTGAGGTTGCCACAGACTTAAAGTGTCATGCAATTCCAGAGGTAAAAGTGGCTCATAAAATTGAAGAACCAAACAAAAGTAACACTAATGCTGCTGGTGCAAATGATCCCCACAGCTAATAGATGACGTGGTGAGCAAATGGACCTATCACAGTAAGCAGTGACACAGAACAAGAAGACAAGATTACTTAAATTGGTGACGAGACACACACACAAGTTGTTTGGTGTGGTGAGGATGTGACCTGAGACTCTTTTAAGAAGCAGAAGTTGTTATTGTTCAGACACTAACTTAACTAAGTAATTCATGTTCCTTGTGCCAAGTGTTGTTGGCAAGACAAAGAATGCAAAGGCACTTGCAGAGCAGTCAGAAGAAAACCATACAGCATTGTTCTGTTTGATGAAACTGCGAAGGCGCACCTACAAGTGTTTAACGACTGAAGTCTCACAGATGGAAGAAAATAAAACAATCAACTCCATTACGTACGCGTTTTTTGATTGTTTGTAAATAAACAACTTGTTCAAGAAGTATCAATTTGGTCTCCATTCAGAAATATAATTTTCAAATTTATTGCATTCATCCCATTTTTTTTAAGTTCAGTCTTTGTTTTTTCAAATCTTCTAATGCGACCTTTTAGTTTTTCAAAGACTTAACTTACTCTTGTTAAGATATCTAAATGTTTTTTAACAGTTTCGGCTCATACTATGATTTCAGCAACAATCTTCTTAATCAAAGCAAAAACATTTGCTCAAGAATGTAAACTGGTGCATTGGTTTTAAGTGTTAAGACTCGGCGTTGAGTGCTTTGATTTGTACTTTTATTAGTGTTGTTTTATCTTTCATACAAATGCGTGTTGAGATAATTTGAATTGTCTTTTGCTGCTTCAAATATTCAGCCAATTGTTTATATTTTTCTATCCTCGGTGTCTTTATTCTACACAGTAATAAACAACGCATTATGACATATAATTAGAACAAATTTAAATTAAATTTGGTTTAAGGTTTTTTTTCAAAAGGTTTAATGTTTATGTTCTTATTTTATTGTAATTTAAAGTTCATTGAATAATAAGTTGGAATTTGTAATTTATTGTATTTTACTTTTTTATCACAAATTTTTAAGATTTTTTATTATTAAATGGTTTTTATCTGTCACTGTGTGACAGAACCCATCATTATATTATTAAAGTCTGTCCATTAACTGTATTTTGTGTCAAATTTCAATGAAATGTTCCAAACTCGCGGGAGTAGATAAGCTTCAAAAGGGATATTATATATTTGAATATTTAGATGTTATTTAACCAATAACACAACTAATAACATAAATATTATTTTTCATTTGACCACATAGTGGCTGAATACTTCATTTTTTAATTATTTAATAGTATAATTTTAAATAAATATTTAATTTGTTTTATTAAACATCGACCATCCTCATCACCTTTACATAAATAAAACATTTGTTTTTTTTTGAAAGAATACCACCTTTGAACCATTATTTGTGTGTCTCCATTTCATTCAATTTCCTTGTCCGTATTGTATGAATTCTAATGTGGACCCCCGCTTAGTATCCACGCCGAGGGAAAACATGGAAAGTGATGTATGGGCGCACAAACAGATTGTTTGAGTGCTTTTTTATAAGCTTTTTGCAATGATCTGTTTTACTCAGAATCCACGACTCGAGGTGAATATACGACATTTCTTGATTTCGAGAAATATTTAAAATATCTTCCCAGTTTTCTATTTACTATAATTTAAATATAAATATAATTTGAAATAGTTAATATATTCTATTTTAAAAAGTGTTGGTCAATGTACGTTCTTAATTATTACAGAATACCTTTTGAATACCTCTATTGAAAACAATTTAAAACAAATAGTCTTTTTTCAACAATTACAACGGTATTGAACTTATACAAAACAAATGCAGTCAGTCTTCTAACGTTATATGTATCGAATATGTCTGGTACTATTTAAACCATAATTATAAATAATTATGTTTAATAATTTAAAATAATTTATTTTATTTTTACGGTTTTTTTGCTTGTTTCTTTTGTTTAGATATAAAAAACTATTTCTGTTTTCCTAATATTTAGAATAATATAAAAAACTTATGACAATGTGTTCAACAGCAATTGTTTATATATGTTTATATTGAATATGCCATAAAACAGTTCTTAAATAATGTGTTATGTATGTTAAAACCATACAACAGCTTTTACACAAAATGTTATTATTTGCAATAAAACAATAACAGAATACAATGTACAAACATAAATTGTTTATTCCATAGAGTTGAACTTCCATTGATTTCATCGAATTCCACATAGATTAACACTTTTTGTCAAGTGCTATTCGATTGAAGTTCAACTAAGAAATGTTTTTCTCCTTTGCTTTGATCCGTTCTATTTATATTTTTGGTCAAGTTATTTTAAGAATGTCTACAAACAAACCGAATATTTGGCACTTTTGTCTCATTTATCTCCTAATCACTTTTCGATGAAAAAAATAAATAGAATTTGCTCACTTTTGATTAATAGGATATGTATTATTACTAATAATTTATATTTAATATACTATTTATAATAACTATAAACTCACATGGGCATAAAGTAACTTTCTTTCATAATTGAATATATTAAAAATATTCATAAGGATTGTTCATTTTTCCGAGGATGGTAAATAGGTGAATAAGATTTAAACCCAACACGTATACAGTTTATTGAGATAGATTTTTTTAATTTATTTACTATCAAAAGGAAATAAAAAAATACTATATGTAATAATTATATTAACTATAATATGTACTCATTAAACAGAGAATTAGTTCACAACAACTAAATTTAATCGTTTTATCTTATTATAATTTAATAAATAAACATTGCTTATAAACACGTGTTATAGAATATTAAACAATAAATTATTCAAAGTTAATTCGAAATAAAACTATATTTTACATTATTTAAAATGTTAATCTATTCTTTGCGAATGAAACCAAAACGTTTATCTCTTTTTAATGAGTACATATTGTAGTTAATATAACCATTACATATATTATTTTTTTTATTTCCTTTTGATAGTAAATAAATTATAAAAAATCTATCTCAATAAATTGTATACGTGTTGGGTTTGAATTTTATTCACCACTAATTGTCAGTAAGGTGTATTTTCATACAGTAAAACAAATTATTAACTATATTTTATTAAAAACATTTAACAAACTAATAAATGAAATTGAAGCTCAGAACTAATATTAATCAAATGGAACAACAATATCACCTGTTTGTACTTTTAAAGAAACCATTTAAGTGTCGGTGTCTATTTTATTAATGAAAGATATATTCGATTATAAACTGTATTTCAAAACACTGTACCGTTTCCGAAATTTATAAAAACCCTTTGTCCCAGTTTCCCGTTATTTACTATTTTTTATTTGTTTTATTTTACTGTTTGTTGAACCAACAAAGGTACACAGTTTAAAATCTTTAAAAATCAATACAGTTTCATTTATTAAACAAAAATCGGGAAATCACACAAATATTAGGTAAATCTTCCCCGATTTTCCAGGTTCGTTATTTGGTCAGTGGTTTATTTTGTAACTAAACGTGAGTAAAACAACATATTTCTAACAAACATAAGATAAACGTAATATAACGATAAACAAACAAATAATGAAGGACATTATTGCATCTAATGATACAACACTTAAATTAATAATAAGTTTTTGTTTATTCCAACAATTAAAAAAGTCATCAATAACATAAAACAAACATTTAAACAATCAAGGTTATTAATCAAAAGAGTCTTAAATTAAATAAACAGTTCAAAAATTAAAAAAAACTTTTCAATTGTATAGCCTTAACCTATTTATCTTCTCTGAATGCCTATTTTACTTGTTTATACTTTTCATTTTTATCTGAAACACACCTTGGTGATTCTGTAAACATGGACATTTAATTATAAAGTTGTGTTTTATCTTTTTGGCAAAAATCGTGTTATGGTAATCAAAATTTTAATCATAAGTTTGTTTTTTATATTTTTCAAGTAAATTTTTGGTGGAAGATTTGTTTGTCAAGTAAAATTTAAAAAAGTCAGGTTCGTTATTTTGTTTTTTTCGAGTAAATATTTTGAACAAAAAATGAGGGTTAAGCAAAGGAAAAATTATTTAGAAATTATTTGTCTAAAAAATCGGGGCATCCCAGTACAGAGTTTTGAAAAACAGTTTACATCCACATAAACTAACATATAGAACAGAGAAAATGGAAGAAAATTATAGTATTTCATGAGAACAATATGAATAAACGAATTCAATTG
>NW_004440135.1:30239-32253 GCF_000330505.1 Entamoeba invadens IP1
AAATAAACTAAGAAGAATTATTCAAAAATGAAAAATATGAACAGTCGATTGTTCAACAAAAAAATGATGTAATTTTTTTGTTATAAAAATAAAAATACAGTAAATCAACTAAACTTTTAGAAGTATTAAGAATATACATTTTTTGAACATTTTATTTTTTTGTATATAAAATAACCAATAGTTACGGGCATCCTTCTTTACTAGCATCCCTTTATATTTTCCTACTGTATATTAAAAATATATTTACGTCTCATAATTATTTGAAACAATGTAACTTAATGATTTAACACTTTCATAAACAGAAGCTTTTTTTAAGAAGAAAAATTAGTTTATTAAAAATTGTCCAAATCATTTTTTCTTTTATTTTATTCCAAAACGCCTTTCTAACCCAAACCTGCCAATAGTCAGTTTTATTTTACTTAAAAAAATATTAATATTTAAGTACTCAATTATTTAAAATCCATCGTAACAATCTTTTGTATAAAATTTTGTAAGAAATATTTTTTATGTAAATTCTTAACATAACAACACATCCTACATTGTCAATCCACCTGATAACAAAAAATTGCATAATTACAATAAAAACAACTTCTCAAACACGTTTAGATTAAATGAGAATATAGTTTAAAAACAACAATAAAGTTTCAACCAAACAATTTAAAACCATCAATTAGACCCAATTCTTTTTTTCTTGTCTTTCGCTCTTCTTTTTAACTCCCAACAGACTTGACAGAGCATTAAAGAATAAGACAAGCAAGTATTTTCTCCAAAACGTGAACATTGTTTTTTTACCCTGCTCGCGTTATAACCAATGCAAAAATGGCACTTTTGCTTTCGTAAAGCAAATTTTCTTTCATTTTTTTTCTTTCTCTTTTTGTGAAGGGTTTGCTTCTTCCCACTAATCCAAAAGACCACAAGCAATAAACATGGTTCTTTTTTCTTTTGATTTTTTCATTCCATGTCCAAGACGTTTTTTGATGTATTTTTCTGACAATTGTTTGGCCAATCGAACGAGAAAAGTGAAGTGGTCATTTTGGATCACATCCCGAATTATCCCATAAGAATTAACCGTTGCACAAATCAGAATATTTTGAAAAACAACCATATTGTATCTCCTTGTTTTTGTTTTTGTTGAATATTCTTGACATAGGAAATCGAATGTATCAACAGGTGTTTTTGTGTAATTATATAATACATTCATTTCTGATTTGGCCTTATTGGGGTCAATTATCGGGAAATTTAGAGAATTTGTTGCAATTATCACTGTTTTATTTTTTTCGGATTAAATAAAGTCAAAAGAATTGAATCCTGTTTCCAAAATCGGTTATTTTAAAGATTGGTTTCTTTTTCTTAATTTAATCGGGTTTTTTCCAATTCAATTTTTTCAATTTTTATTTTTGTTGTTTTAAATTTTGGATATTTTCACAGTCTTCTTTTTCCAAAATATCCATTTTTCCCGATTTAGTTCGTTCTGTGATGCCAACATACCCATTTTTTAAATATAATATTTTCACTTTTTTTTCAAATTGTTCTAACTTTTTTGAAGTTTGTTTTTCCATTTTTTGTCAAATATTTCTCTTTTTTAACATTGTATTCCTTTTTGACTCTGGAAATATGTTTTCATTTCGTTGATTCATTGTACCTCCGTACCCGTTTTTTTCGACTCAAGCGAGTTAATTACTCTTTAGGAAGTAAAGTAGTTGTCGCTTTGTAGTAAAAAGATATTTTAGGAGCATTTTTTAAATTAAAATTTCAACTAATTCCATCACTACTGACTCCCCGTGATGCAGTTCATCAGTTTTTCCTGATTTCCGACTCTTTTTTCCTACATACAAAGTCATTCCGACACAAAGTTTTTTGTCGTAAGTACAAACGCAGTAAAATTTTAACCCCCTTTTGATTGGTTTTTGAGGGCAATATTGAATTCCTTTACAACACTCTTTGTAACCGAAAATTCTTTCATCCACACAAATTAACTGACATAGTGTAGAAATTTGAGTAATATTTAAGGGCA
>NW_004440135.1:32353-35095 GCF_000330505.1 Entamoeba invadens IP1
AAATTAACGTCAACATTTTCTTCAGCTTCGTCATCACCCGAAAAATATTCAGGTTCTTTAAGTTGTTTACACTTCACACTTTTAAGAATAAAAACACAAAAAACCAAATTAAAACTCTTTTATTTTTGTTTAGAAATTTATAATATTAAAGGTTGTGTTAATAATAATTATTTTTATAATATGACAAATAACATTTAAAGTTTATAGAAATGTTATTTAATTAATTTTTCTTTTCAAACAACTTGAAAAATGTCTAAAATAATAACGGCTAAAATTGTAACATTTTATAAATAATTCGATATGCAATTAAGTGTATAATTAAAAAGAAATACTTTATTTATATTAATACTTGTATCATTGAATTGGTTTAAGTTTTTTGATGTGTTGATGTTACTAGATATATTATCATGATTCAAATAACAAAATACAACTTATTGTATTTAACACATTTATTAATTATTATTGCAACAAAATAGTTTTTAAATTGTTATTAAAATAGTAAAAAACAACTCGTTTTTTTTAATTTAGAAAAAAATGTATATTTACAATAAATTTGATTTATTATATGCACATTTTAAACAACTTTTTCAAAAGGTATATTTTGAAACAAAACAACCTTTTTAACAACATATCATTTTTCATTATTCAAATCAAATTTTTACTAAATCAAGTTCTAATACAACTTTGTTGCAATTTCTAATAAATGTATATCTATATTTTATTTTTTTAAACTTAAAAAATATTATTATATGCGATCTTTTGGTAAAAAAACATGTTCAAACGTGTTACATTTTTGCATCTATTTTGCCACACAACTTTTTTGTTGAATTGATTATTATATATGACACATTCCAGAATATTTAGTTGATTGTTTATAAAGTAAATCTAAATGCATACAAAAACGGGAAATTAAAAATATGTTAATATACTTTGCTATTTACTTTAAAAATATCAGAAAACAACTGATTTAAAAATTTGTTTGTTTTACCTTTGTTTTTTCAATTTTTCTTTTTGTTTTTAAGTTGACTTGTAAATTGATTTTCCGAGTATTATTTTGATATTCTGAAGCATAAAACCAGCCGAATAGTTACTATTATAACTTATAAACGAGCCAAATTAAAAAGCCATTCCAAAGCTCAATTAACCTTAGGATTGCGGATGAATAACTAAATTAAAATAAAATACCAAAAATCTCAGAATGGCACCCTTGTCATTTTTATTACATTTCCTAAAGGGTTTCTTGAGGATAAGGTGTATCCTCAGGATTAAAGCTATCCTTATTAAAAAATATTTTTCTGAGGATACAAAAAACAAATCCATAAGGTTCAGTTCCCCATAAAGCCCACTCTCATAACTCAAGTTATAATTTACACTTAATATTTCGAGTCAAAGTTCAAATTTTAAATAATGGTAATAATTTGTCATAAATGCCAAAAGATTAAATACAATCAAAAAATCGTTACGATAATTTATAAACAAAAACAATAATTATAACTCGCGAACTTGAGACGGGAAATAACAAATTGTGAATTAAACTTGTTCATATTATAATTATAAACTTATTGATATTATTTACGAATCCGTCTTTATAACAAAACGATTAAAATTTACGTTTAAATTGATAATTGTTTTTTTATCAAAATGAAAATTGAAAAAGTCGAAAACACTGATTTAATAAAAATGCATTTTTTAAAAAACAAATTTATAAATATTTTTGTAATTTATGCAATTATTCAAATTTATTGTAATAACAAAGTTAATCATGTTGTGTATATTTTAATATGATTGTTTCATTTTGATATTAACTTGTGTTTTAAACAGATTTACAGTTCTGAGGATGGCAATTATTTTCTGAGGATGACAGAAATAGAAAGTTTACACTTTTACGTCTGTCTGAAATATATATTGAGTAAGTTACTATTTTGAACATGGGAACACGTCATTTCACTTTTTAGATGTTTAAGTCTGTGTTGACAATGTTTGTTTGTTACACGACTTACCATCCTCAGAGATATGTATAGCACTGCCACTATTGATTTAAAATTCTATATTTAACATTATCAAAGAATTTTTATAAAGTGTTTATGCAGGGCTTCGCAAATTGGGATAAAGTGTAAGTTAAGAAATTGCTCTTTTTTTCTTTTTCATTATTTAGAATAACATTTTCAAAGAATGTTATTGTTTTTTTATATTAACGTAGTTTTGGAAATAAAATTATTAAAAAAAAACAATTAAAAATTTATTATAATTATTAAAGCATAAAGCAAACATACATTACATTTTTATTTTATATAATAAATATATAAGTCGAAAATTAAATTAACTTTTATTATTTGTTAGCTCAATGCATTGTGCGTACATTTCGTAGCGTAAAACGCCCAATTGATACAAAAAGCATTATTATAAATGCTCTGTATGTGAATAGTTTATTTATTATAACATGATAAAGAACAACAATTCGTTCTCTTTGTTGTACACAAATACAATAATCAAAATTCTTCACATTTTTTGACATATTTTTGCTCCTTCTGTCATGGAGTATATTGTCGACTTTAATTTTTTATTCTTCTTTTGAAAAAAATCAGTTCATCTCAAGACAAATTTAATTGTCCAATTTGGTTTTTTCTTTGTAATATAGTATGTTTAGAACTGTTAATTCGGGAATTAGGGCAATTTTTATTTAAATGGTGGTCATGTTTTTATAATGAAATAAATGCAAATAATGGTTGATTAGTATAGTTA
>NW_004440135.1:35195-38611 GCF_000330505.1 Entamoeba invadens IP1
GTGAAAAAATTTGAAATAGTATATTCAGTCGTAAATAATCTATAATACAAAATCATCATCTATATATAAAATATGCATTTTTCATCATCTAAATATAGAACAATTAACATAAAAAAAGAAAAAAAAACACATTGTGCTAATAATTTGTATTATTATATATAATATCGTAATAGTACACCATTCATTATCATTTATTATATCATTTAAATTATGACAACACTTGTAATTTGATCAATAAATGAAAACTTATTTTAAAGTAACTTGACACACTTGATACATTTAACCCTTTACCGTATTTAAATTTATTTGTTAAATAATCAATTGTTTACAGATAAACATACTTTAATATGAATTGTCAAAAGTACCCAATTATTGATAAATTTGTTATTTTTTGAGAGTATGTTTATTGTGTTTAATTAACATTATTTTTATCATACATAATATGTACAGGTATTTGTTCAAAATTAAAACAATATTCAAACGGTTTTCAAAGGTGTAGTATTTGTATTTCAAACTATATTGTTAAAGATAGGTTATGTTTGTTTTTTTAATAAACAATTCTGATAATTCACAAATTCATTGAAAGTTTTTCTGTATTTGTTTGTAAACATTAATAACAAAAAATAAGATAAATTTAAATTTTTAATCAAATTTATATTGCTTGTAATTTATGTTTATATCATTCTCGTGTTATTTCAATCAAGAAAATGAATATTAAAGCTTGTTATATTACGATACAACCATTTTGAGTGTTTTTCAAATAGATTTAATTCGGTTTCATTAAAAAGTATATAAAACTTATTTTGAATGTTAAATTCATAATTGGAATATATGTATTATTGTTGTATATTGTAATTTTTGATAAAATGATTGTTAATGCAAATATTTGTAAATAAATAACATTTTTACATTACAAATATTAAAAAAATAATATTTAACAATTTCCAAAACATTCATTTTTCTCTGTTTCATGTAAAGTAATTATAACACAATTTGTTTGTTCGAATTTTTTTGTTTAAAATATCAATGAATAATTTAACTTAATAATAACTCACATTAAAAAATGTTAAAACCGTTAATGTATTGATGTTATATCATTGTATTAAGCTCTATCACTGGTTTATATGATATTTTATAATAAAATGTCGAACAATAAAAATTTAGTTACATCAAATATTTTAACAATCAATTTATGATGAATAGCAAAAATAACAAATTGTGATAACAATCAAACAGTGTTATTGACAATTCAATTTTTTATTGTTGGTGTTACCATTGATTAATGAGATAAACATGTTATAATCAATAATTTAAATGATATAATAAATGATTATGAATGGTGTACTATTACGATATTATATATAATAATACAAATTATTAGCACAATGTGTTTTTTTTCTTTTTTTATGTTAATTGTTCTATATTTAGATGATGAAAAATGCATATTTTATATATAGATGATGATTTTGTATTATAGATTATTTACGACTGAATATACTATTTCAAATTTTTTCACGTTTTTTTTTCTTAACAAAAAAGTTTTAATAAAGAATAGCGGAGGACTTTCATTGTTGTGTTAATTGTAACTAACTAGCTACGGAGATGTATCCAAAGTCTCCGCAAGATCAACGGAAACGCTTTACTATCAATAAATACAAATTCCCCGTTCACACAACTCAATTGCAGTTTTTATATATATTTGAAAAAATAACTATTTTTACTATATAATTTAGTAAATATATTAAACTTTTTTTAAAAAAGTAACAAGAATTATTTTTTATAACAGAAAATGTTGAGAAACTGATCCAAAATATAAAATATTATTTTGCAATTATTTTGTTTTTTATATTTGGAGCAAAGTATGTTGTATTTTTATAAGGTAAAAAATTATTTTCTAAATTTTTCATTTTTATTAATAATCGTTCTATATTTATTTCCTGAGTAAAAAAGCCAAAATAATCAACATAAATAGATTCACCGTGATCGCCTTTAGTCAACTGGTAAATCAGAAAATAGAAATAGATTGTTTTTTTGTAAAAATCAACTGAAAGAATCATCTTTCAAAAATCCATAAATAGCATTTTTAAAGAAAATCACGTGTTTCAAAATATACCTTTTTGATCTTAGGCAAAAAAATCCAAAATAAAGAAATTATGTTTAAGATATTTACCATCCTCAGAAAAATTAACAATCCTCATGAATCCCTTAAATTCGAAAAAATAAAAAAAACAAAAATCATATCATTAAATTAATAATGTCAACGCACCATTTGAAATATACACAAGTTTGAATTGCATATCAGAACAATACAAATCAAATTTTGATATCGTTAAGTCTCAATTTCCGAGAATTTGTTAACAGTGAATCACACTTGAATTTTTAAGTTTTTTTTGTTTTTTTTTCATATTTTTTAAATTGTCTAAAAATAAATGTTATTTTAATTACTCTACCGACATTTTAAGGTTAAGAAGCTGTGTCCAATTTCGAAGTTTCAGAAAACGAAGAAAAAGTTGTTGATACTGATCTTGTTAGGTTTGAAGACGTTCATTGACAAACTGAAAATAGAGTGCACAAACAAATTGATCGACAACTTTTGAACAAACGTAAGTTCATCCCAAAGTGTCACTAATATATTTGTTAATAGCAGAAAAACTTGTTGCAATTACAAAAAAATGTTTCAAATTATTAAAGAAAAAATAACATCGCTGGCGACACAAGAGATATATATAGTCATTGTTTTCTTAACCAGAAACAACATTTTATTTGATTCCTCGAAGGATTTTATGGTTCAGATTTAGACAAGTACGAGCAGCTTTTTTAATAAAAAAGTGCTTAGAAATCATGTAGATAAATTACATTGACAACTTGTTGTATGTGAGAAAAACCACATAAAGTTTACTATAATTATATAAAAAACTGACATCTTTCAACACAAACTAAAATACAAGAAATATCATTTGTTTGTATTTTAAAAGTTGTGTTTATTGTTTTGTTTTTAAAAAAAAATAAAAAACAAAAACTATAACAGAGTCTGTCTTTTAAAGTTATTCAGTTTATTAAAAATAAATTTAATTTTGTCTAAACATTGGGCATTAGGTATAATATGGGAAAAACTTAAAACGGTTTATTTGATTTTTGGCACTGTTTTCCCAAATATTCCAATATTAATAGTCCAAAGTGTACCAGATAACGTTAGAAGACACACTGTATTTAGATAAATTTTTTATAATAATCGTATAAATATTTTTAGAGTATTTTATATTTAAAAATTTAGTTTACATATTAGTATATTTAACTAATTGATTTACTAATTTTAATTTTTTATTTTAATGTTTTAGTTCGGCAAAAAGATAATTTTGAATAAATTTTCATGGAAAAAAATAAAATGAATATTTTAATTGTTTAAATTGTTGTTA
>NW_004440135.1:38711-41525 GCF_000330505.1 Entamoeba invadens IP1
TTACACAACTTATGAAAATTGGAAATGTCATATTTCGAACTATGAAAATGTGACGGAATTTGTGAGTAATAATATGCTTTCAAAAGTACCCGTGTCTGTTATTAATATGCCAACAACAATTGAAATGGACGACAAAGTGATATCACAAATTGAGTCGTTTACTCGACTGTACGCGTTAGTACTTGATCAAATAACATTAACTGTGAATGAATATAAAAATATCGACATGTCAAAAATAGAGTGCAAAAAGCTTGTTATAATTAACAACACCAAGTCTGAAATAACATTAAAGATATCACCAGTGACATGTGTAGTAAAATGTAACAAAGACGATAAAATTTTATTGTACTCTTCACAAAATGTGACAATTTCATTGCAACAATATTACGAATTGACATTTTTGGACGTGGTCACTGATATTAATTTCTTTGTTAATTCAGAGAGTGACAATAAAGTAGACGAAAGTGAATCTGAAGATCAAATTATCAAAGTAAATAAAAATATCGAATTTTTCGAAATTTCAGAGCAAATGGAAATTTTAAACTTCACAAAAAATCCAATTGACGCTTCCATTCCTTTAAAAGTCTCTCAAACCCCAGTATATGTACCACAAACGTTAAATATAAAAAAGTTATCAGAAGTTGCTTATTGTTCACAAAAAGACAATGAGTACATTCCAATACGCAATTTACAGACTTTGTGTGATTGTTCCACCAATTTGACTTCACTGAAAATTGAAAATATTGACGGAGAATACATTTTAAACAAAAAGTCGGTATTTTTAGATAAATTTAGATTAAAAAACCTTCAATTAAAAGATTGTAGAAATTGCATTTTTGAACTACCAAACACTTTAACTGGACTTTCCATTTTCGATACAAATAACAACAATTTATACTATGGAAAAGAAACGATCTATCTCAAGTCACTTTGTTTGGCATTTTTTGAAGATTATCCCAAAGACCCGACACGTTATCATATCCCCAAAAATGTTGTTGTTGATTACATCGTTCAGTTTGATGAATTGGAGGAGTATCCAGATGAGAGGTATTATCAAAACGTTCATCTTGGCGCTTTTAAGTACAAAGAAATACGCATTGGGGTTCATTTTAATGAACGGAAAACTTTAGTAAACACCAAAACTTGGAATAAAGCATACGAGGAGTGTCGAAATAGTAATAATACTATTGATATTAATAAAAAGCAAAAAATGGAAGAAGAGACCGTTTTTGTCCTTGAAAATAACGCGTTTCAAGGAAAATCTAATTGTTTTGATTTGGATTTTTTGGGAAGAGTCAAAGAAATTGGCGACTTTTGCTTCAAAAATTGCACGTGTTTTTTGAATGATTTATATCTGCCTTATGGACTGACTAAAATCGGGTATGGCGCTTTTGAAAATTTCACAACACTGACAACAATTCATCTGAATGAAAGTATAACAAAACTCCCTTATAAGTGCTTTGCTGGTGATATTTATTTAAAAGAAATAACATCTCCATTAAAAGAAGTTGACGTTGACGATTATGCATTGTGGAAGTGCAAAAATCTAGAAAAATACCCAAAATTTGTACCTTCAAAGTGTGTAAAAAGTGACGATCGGTGGACACTGAAGTTCTGCAGTGTAACAAAATTGGAAGTGCCAGAAGACGTAGACGAACTTAGAGAGTTTTGTTTTAAAGGATTGACATCACTCGAGTGTGTTAAAATAAAGAACACAACGTGTTTGATTGGAAAACAATGTTTTGTGGGATGCAGTAACATTCAAAGTATTTGTTTGAACGAAAGTGTGAGGTTTGATAAGCATCTTGTATTCGCCAATTTGTCATCACTCACTTCAATTGAACTACCAACTACAATTACAAAAGTTAGAAACTTCATGTTTAAAAACTGTATTAAATTAAAAGATGTTATTATAAAGAAAGGTGTTGTAAAAATAGGCGACTCGGCTTTTCAAAATTGTGAAAGTCTTAAGAAGATTAACATCCCACAAAGTGTCACAAAAATTGGATTGTCCTGTTTTAAAGGATGCACTTCTATATGTGAAATAAGTTGTTCTAGTTCATTGCATTTTCCATTATCAAGTTTATTTGGTGTACAAGCTTCACTTAATTTAATTTGATATATTCTTTGTTTAATTTTAACACTTAAACGTAAATATAGTTTTTATATTTTTCATAAACATATTGTAATGATAAAAAAATAAGTTTTTTAATTACATTTTAAATAATGTAATTGTTGTTCTTTATTTTTATCAGAATTAACAAATGAAATATATAAAATAATATAAATAAATAGTTTGGAAATAATTATAAAATTGTTTGATATCTTATGTATTTTTATTTGAATATTAATAAAAAATTCAATTTTTATTAAAAAAACAATTTAAAAAAAATTATTTAAATTTAAATTTCTAATTTTCAAATACAATTTTTTGCAAATTGTCAAAGATTTAAAACGTACTTAGTTTATCTTGATATTAAATCATTTTCACTTATATAAAGAAAAAATTTGATGATACTGTTGAGTATTTATAACACGTTCTTTCTAAAATTTTTTCATTTATTAAATAATTAAAATAGTATCTATAAATTTTAAAACGAAAAATAAAATTAAATTGTATAAACACTGTTATATTTTTTAAAGGTCAATAAGAAAAGTGCATTGTCGTTTTGCTTGGTATTTTTTTGTAAAAAATAGACTCGCAGAACTACAATGTGAAAACATGATGTTGAGATGTATTTCTGAGGTCAAGGTGTAAATTGATGACATATTCACCACACAGATTACACAGAAGTTAATTCGAATATTCAAAAA
>NW_004440135.1:41625-43867 GCF_000330505.1 Entamoeba invadens IP1
AATTATAGTTAAAACTTTTTTTAAAAGATTTTAAAGCAAAACTTTTTTAAATACGATGTTTTTTAAGAATTAAATTAAATAATACAGGAAAATAATCTTTTACAAGAACGTTGGCAAGTTGAAAATCATAAATACATAGTAATTTTTATAAAAAATATTATATAATCTTTTTTAAAAAAAAACTATATTAGCTATTTTTTGCTTTAAAAATAAACAATATTATTTATTAACCACATTACAACAATGACTTGTTTTTAAAATTTTTTTAATATAAAGATATTATGTTTATGTTTGTTATAACAAAAATTTTAATTAGATTTAAATTATATTTTAAATAAAATTTAAATTTATGTTCCCAATTGTGCATGTTCCTCTTTTAGATGTGAATTCAATGCGTTTTTGAGTGCTACTTCTTTTAGCTGCGTTTCCAGTGTTTGTCCCAAGACGAATTTGAGCGTTATTCAAATTCACTTGAATCACTTCGATTTCACTTTTAGTGTATGTTTTGGTTCTTTGGAATAAACCATGACCACAACTTTCTTGGTGCCAGGTGTTATTGTTGACCGTATTTTGATTTGGTGTGATGTAGAACCCCTCTGGATTGAAAGTGCACGTCATTGGTTTTCCTCTATGATTATATCGAAATTGGTAACCAAAGTCCCAGCCACTTTCCCATCTTTCAACTCGATAAATTGCGTTCAACCCCGGAAGTGTCACCGTATTTCAAGTTACAGCAACAACTGTGTACTCTCTGTTGTTTCTCGCCATTCTATACTGTCTTCCTGGTGTTAAATTTGCTACATGCTCAAAACGTAACAACTCATTGATTGTAGTAGGCAATACCTCTCTTTGAGCTGTTGGGGGAACACTGTTAAGAGGGACAATAGGAACATTTTGAAGATTTTGTGCGGTTAAACCACTGTTGGCAACAACTTGCATGTTTGTAAAAGAGTTATATGAAGCATTTTAAATGCACAAATAATGATTATTATTTTTTAAATGAACTTTATTTTACTAAGTATATTATAAATTGAATTAATTTCAAAATAAATATCATTATATTATTTTGTTCCATATTATATTATTAATTAATAAAAACCATTTATTATATAAATAAAGTCATTCCGAATAAGTGTGCAACTTTATTTTTTCTTTGTTTTTTACTCACAACAAAGGCGAATCTCTATTTTTCAACAATAACAAAAAGTAGAATTAGGTTATAAATCAACATAAAATATAACTCGATATTTAAATGATAAGTTCAACTGCTTGTTCTAATAAAAAACATTAAAATCCAGAATTCCAATTGTCATACAAAACGAATAAAACAGTGTTGTATATCGATTGTGGATGGAGCAAATGTTAAACATCTCGTTTATAAAAAAGAAAATAATGAGACAAGCCAATTCGTGTGATTCAAAGACTTTTTCGCAAAATTTCGATAAACACGACATAGTTGAATGGTGCAACCCAAAAAACTAATTGAGAAAAACTGTGCAACTTTAGTTATAGTTTAGTTATAGTATTTTAATTAGAGTAATAGTTTTAAAGAAATTTGTTTGTGTAATCTTCAGGCGTTTCCAAAATAATTATTGCCGAAAATGTGGTATTATAACGTACGAATTTATAAGAGAAAATGATCATTTTGGTTATGAAATGGTGACGTGGGTAATTAGGATTGTGATTTTGGAAACCTCTGGTTTTCTTGTTTTGTTTCTAAAAAACATATAATTTTTTTTACTATAATTATATTATAAACAAAGTTGCACTGACACGTCAAAGTTGCACGGTTTTAAGAATGACTTTATTTTAAAATCCAATTATTAACATATCAAACAATACCATTAATTATTATGGTATATTAAATTTAAAAATGTACTAACATTAAGAATAGTAACTAAACATGTATTGTCCGTTATGATTTATTTCTCTAATAAAAAGTCACTTATTTCTTTTTGGGTTTAAACTTTCAAAGACTGTAATTAACAATGGCGTGTCAAAAAAATAATTAGGACAATAAACAACCAATAAATAAAAAAACAATGAAAACATCTTATATGTGTTTGGTTACAGCAAGGATAGACATTTTTAAACGTGGATTAAATGAAGATGTTAAGCCTTCAAAACCGATTATATGTTTGAGTGTATATATCACTTGTTTATGACAACTATTTTTTTTAAAAAAAACATTGATTGTTACAAATGGGTAATTACCACATAATATTGTGAAACGACAAAAAAC
>NW_004440135.1:43967-45148 GCF_000330505.1 Entamoeba invadens IP1
TTTAACATACAATAAATTTACATTTGTTGGTATATTTAATATTATAATAACCAGGCTGTAATAATTTTTAATATAATTATTGCTGAAAATTTTTGGTATTATAACCTATGACTTTATAAAAGAAAATAAATATTTTATTATTGAAATAACAATTCAGTTGGTCAAGAACAATTTGATACAATTTGTAATGCTTATCTAAGGTTTGTACTATAACAATAAATTATATATAAATATATATAAATTTATAATTCATTTATAATTCATTTATAATAAAATAATATTTAATTGTCTTTAATTTGTGAGTGTTAATTAATTAATTAATTAATTAATATAACAAGATTAATTGGTGTTATATAGATTAACAATTAAATGTGTATTAAAATTAAGACAATCTGTTGTGTTATTTTATGTATATTCAGTTAGAGATGAAAATACTTTCCAATTTATTCCCTTTTTAATTCAATTTGGCAAAGAATACACTGAAAACGCCGACAATTATATCAACGTGATTATCGGTAATTTTGCAGAAGATGACACCAAAAGAAAAGTTGAAAAAAGTCGTCCAGAGACATTTGCACAAAAAACGGATGTTACTATTTTGAAATTGGCAATTTCTTCAAAAATGATATTAACAACATAATAATGTCTGCGTTGTTTGAGGCGTACACCAAAGAATTTATTAAACGAATTCAAAATGTTACTTTGCAATCAACACAACCAAAAAATAAAAAATGTTTCATTCAGTAATAAACAATTTTTTTATTTTTTTAAATATTGTGTTTTTGATTCAAAATATATTTAAAAACATTTACTTAAACAAAATATATTTGTTTAATTGTATTTTATTATATGTCTTATAACATTGTATATTCTTCAATGTTGTATAATGATTTTTAAATTATTATAACTTAAATATCACAGGATAGCACTTGATACACATTATAATTTTTATTCTGTTTATCTAATTTCTTATAAGTTAGTGAGTAAACTATAATTAAGTTAGTTTACGATTTATATAGTTAACTTACTATAAGGTGTTTTAATTACTTTTCAACACAGTAGTTCGGTTAATAGCCAATACCATTCATTATTATAATTGTAATTAATAACAAAACCAAACAAAATTTAAATTGTCACAATATGTCAAAATGTAACTCCAACTTTTTTAGTTTTTAAAAACC
>NW_004440229.1:0-4139 GCF_000330505.1 Entamoeba invadens IP1
CAAAACTAATATTTAATCACCCATATTATATCTGTTTGAATTCATAGATTGTTTCTCATTTGTCATTGATCAAATCCCAAAATATTAGTATAATCATGGCCAAATCAAACAAAATATTGTATAGTATATTTACTAAAAATATAGTATTAATTTTCGCTCTGAAAAATGGTAAATTTTTATAGGTTTTGTCCATTCTTTTGTTTGTCCCATTGAAAAATGTAAATTTTTTAATTATTTACCAAATTATCATTTTGCCTCGAAATGCTTGTTATTTTGCCATTTCTTTTATTCGTTTACAATTTTCCATAATCTTTATACTCTTTTTTTCTTGTTTTCCCCGAAAAAAATAGAGAAAAAAAGGTAATTATAATCAATTTCTTACTAATAATTATTAAAAAATAAACCAAGTTTTATCGAATTTTGGAAAACCTAAGTGTTCGACCTCCCCCAATTCTGGAGACCGTGATTTGAATTTTTTTTCAAAAAAAAATATTTTAATGATATTGGTAATTGTTGGATTTTTTTGGTCTTTTTTCTTTATTTATTCATTTTTTTAACATCAATTGCAATAATATTCCTTTTGTACTTCTTTCTTTTAAGGGGGGTATTATTTTTTCTATTTTTATTTGCATTTACATTTTTGGGAATATTATTTTAGTTAATTTAAAATATGTGTTGTAAAATATAATAAAAATTTAGTTACAATTTAAAATTTACAAAAAGATGGACACTTTTTCTTATATCATCAAAAAGATTACATTTTAATATTTGTCTAATGACCAGATCATTTAGTAGTAATGAACAAGGTCATAAAAAACCAAACGAAATGATCAATTAAACTTTGTTTATCATCATGTTGAGTTCATATTGAAAGTTGGGGCGAGCGATCCTAATCATTTTGTCTCTGAACGTTGACGCATCTTGGTATAATAACAACTCCTCGAGTTGTTTGACTGATTGAGGGAATTGACAACAGATAATTTCCATGAAATATGATATAAATACCCCACAAGATATACCGTCTCGTTGTAAAGGAACATGAATATCAATTGGATTTGATTTTGAAAAAATAACACCCTTCAACTCGAACTCTTTTTTTTACAAAAAGAGCAACATTGTTTAAAAAGGTTTCCCCACAAAACAATAAACTGTTTATTTTTCCAACAAAAGGTTCTCCATAAATTAACAAGAATACTGATACCATCATGAAGTGTCCTTTGCTATAAACTGGCAAAAGGAAGACTCGTTGGTTGGTAAGTGAAAGTATCATATTTTTCACTCTATTCTCTAGAAATTTTTC
This sequence comes from Entamoeba invadens IP1, assembly GCF_000330505.1. Lineage (NCBI taxonomy): Eukaryota > Evosea > Mastigamoebida > Endamoebidae > Entamoeba > Entamoeba invadens. The sequence continues at coordinate 1,301 of NW_004440229.1, forward strand.
TTTATAAGTATTATTCCAATCACTAACGTATACGAGATTCTTCCATATAAAATGAGTTCTTAACTCTATCCATCCGGTGTACAGATCGAGAATTTCGGTATTTAGCATTTCACTTTTTATTATTCGTTTTATTGTTTCGATGTCGTCTCTTTCTATTATACTCATCAATTGATATAAAATTGTGTTCAAATGTGTTCTTTGTGTAGCTCTTTGAACATGGTCAGACTTGGGGATTTCCTGTATTTCTGATATCGGTGAATGGTCTTCAAAGACGAATTTTTCAACGTCAAATAATCTTGCTGGAATTTGGCCTTGTTCAACTGTCATAACGGGTGAAGTTGGTTTTTCTAAATTCACCAGTTGAAAATTTGATTGGACTTCATACAATTCAGGTGGGCATTCTCTGAATGCAGACTCTGTTTGAATTCCTCTCTGAAGAATTATAAGAGCTTGAGAATGTGTTTTCAATGTTACCGTTGCGATAAAATATTCGTGGATATCAAATTTAATATCGTGATGGTAAGAAGGTTTTGGAACTTCAACCCGTATTATTTTTTTGTTTGCGTTGTCGTCGTTGTCGAAGAAGGCTCCTTCTCTTGCTCTGTTAATCCACTGACCCGTTTTCAAATGCAAGTCGTGTGTGTTCTGTTCTGTTACATGCAGAAGTGAAGCAGTAATCAGCAGAGCAAATAAGTCTGTTTCTATTTTTCGCGGAATTGAAGTGTTCACTAAAAAGCAGTTGTACTTTGTTGATGTTGCTTTGATTGCTTCAACGAAAGTAAAATCATCAACCATCACTTTGTTTAGATAAGATTTTGCTATCGAAAAACATTTTTCAATCGCATTGAGTTGAGGACTGTAAGGCACCAAGAATGTCACATATATTCCATATGCTTTAAATAAATCCTTTATTGCGTGTTTATGAATTGAAGCATTATCCAATACCAAATGTATAAAACCCCATTAAACCATTCTTGTAATTGGGGAATAAAAACCTCTTCAAGTGTTTGCAAAAAAAGTTTGTTAGAAGTCTTGTTGGAAAGTCTAAAGACCAGTTTTTTACCCGGAACCATCATGGTGAATACGGTGATGTTCGGCTCACGAATGTGTTGAAGCGAATCATTGCAACAGAATCCCTTTATAGAATATCCTTGTGTTCTTCTCTGGTTTAAAGAAAACCCAACCTCGTCAAGATAGACAAAAACAAAATTGAAAGGGAATAGGAAGTCAATGTGTTCGGCGTAAATTTTTCTCTGTGTTATTCGATACTCTGTGTTCCTATCAAAAAGGTCTTTTTTCGTATTTTTCAGAGTCCAACCCAACTTTTTTACTACCCTATGCACAGTAGAAATTGACATCTTTTTCTGTTCCAACATGTGACTTATTGTCTTTTCGTCTTTTTTAAACCCCTTTCTACCTTGGCTACCTCATTTATCCAATTATCTCGTTGTTCATTAACAGACTTTGTCAACAAGTTCATGGTGATTTGCCCTTTGGATTGTAGTTCTTTGATAATCATTGTAATTGTGTTATAATCAACTTTTATGTTATTACCTATTTTTCTTCCTCGTCTTTGACCTTTTAGATTATCACCTTGTACAAATCTTTTGAATATGTTGAGAACGGTTGTAGCTGTGACTCCAAATTCTTTTGCTGTTTGACTTGCATTTTGGTTTTTAATAAATGTGATTAAAATCTGGATGTACAAATTATCAGTGTCATTGTTTTTTTGTTTTTTGCAACTTTTATATGTTGAAGAAACAAGTTTGGTTGGTGTAAGCATCATATCTGGTTTTTCCCACTCTTTCTTTTTTCCTTTTGTTTTTTGTTTCATGTATTTGTTATGAAGAGCAAAATGGAAGTCGAAAATGTCGCACATACAAAAACTTCCCACAGTTTTAAAAACCACTTGTGTTGGAGGAGTACCAAAATGGGGAAGGTATTCGGTATATTGACGTGTTTCTTCTTTGATTGAGATCTCTTTGGGTACATTTGGAATGTTAAATGGGTTGGCATATTTCCCATACATACGGATCACTTCTTCTTCAACTCCAGGTTCTTCTCTACCTTTCTGTGTTAAGTGAAAAAAATAACCGAATTGGTTCATTTGTATTTTGTTTTTTAGTTTTCAGTTCAAAATTAAACATCTATTTGAATCAAAAATTGTTTTCCCAAAAATGCATTTCAAAAAAGAAAAACGCTAAAAATGGATAATTCTAACAACCCCTTAAAAGAAAGAAGTACAAAAGGTATATTTAAATGTTGGCAAAAATCGAAAAAAATTATAATTAAATCAAAAATGATGAAAATGCAAAATGTTAAAGTAAGGAGAAAAAGTCGCACCACATTCTTTATTATTCTTTTTTGATTTTTATTTGAATAAAAATGCATCGGCAAAACTTGACCTTGTAATATTCCAAATTAATGATAAAAAGAATATTCTTATCATATTATTGCTCACAGAATTGGGTTTCACTCCTATTTGAAACTTAAATAAAACCCAATAGTTGATTTAATTATTATTTCGATTTGATTAACTTTTATTATCCAATTAAATGATAAAACAATAATGTATTAAATAATAAAAGATAATACATTTTAACGTTAGAAAGTTTACTTTCAAATAAAATTTAAATTGAATTATAAAAATTATTAATTAATTTAATATACAGTCATGCGAAAAAGCTGTCGCGTTTGGAAAAACCTGTCTTGAAAAAATATTTTATAGTAAATTTATAATTACTTACTATACAGTATAGCTTCTATTCGATTTATTTGCAGGGTCATTTCACAAAAATCGAATAAAAATATTCGGCATTTCCAAATAACATTTTCTATT
>NW_004440229.1:4239-6981 GCF_000330505.1 Entamoeba invadens IP1
TAGGATTGCGGATGAATAACAAAACTAAAACAAAATACCAAAAATCTCAGAATGGCACCCTTGTTATTTTTATTACATTTCCTAAATTCGAAAAAATAAAAAAAAAACAAAAATCATATCATTGAATTAATAATGTCGACGCATTATTTGAAATATAAACAAGTTTGAATTGCATATCAGAACAATACAAATCAATTTTTGATATCGTAAAGTCTCAATTTACGAGAATTTGTTAACAGTGAATCACACTTGATTTTTTAAGTTTTTTTTGTTTTTTTTTCATATCGTCTAAAAATAAATGTTATTTTAATTACTCTACCGACATTGTAAGGTTAATAAAAATTTAGATATGTCTCTCTTTTTTGGGGGGGATAAAACTAAACCTTTAGAATTTGTTTTTTTTTATTTATAGACATGACAAATGCTATTAATATAATATATAGTTTCTATTAAAAATATAGTTTAAACACAATATAATAAATTATTGTTAATAGTTTTAAAAATATAAACAAAAAAATGGCAAAGTAAAATATACATGTTTTCGGTTTAATAATTCGGGTTTAGATAAAATGATTAAAGGCTTAAAATGCCGAACAAAAATTTGCAATTTTGAATAATTCAAGAAAAGTTACAAACCATTTTAGCAAAAAGATATAAAAAGAAAGTAAATGAATCAATTATAACAAAAAATAAAAAATAAAAAATAATCAAATAAAAATGATAAAAAAGAATAAAATAGAAAAAAGAGAAGTCTTTAGATTAGTGGTGCGACTTTTTCGCCTTACTTTATACTTTTTTGATTTTTAATGTTTTTTTAAATATTGGGATCTTTAAGATCGTAAATTGGAGAAATATTTTACCAATTTTTTCTCTTTTTGGTAAACAGGTAAAATGGTTTTTACTTCATCCCTAAGAATAATTTAAAAATTAAAATATTCATTGTGTAATTTTATTACAACGTATAAATTACACTTTTTATTAAAACATATAGTAAATAGAATGTACATATAACAAGAATATGTATAAATGGAAACAAAAAGATGTTTTAATTTCACTCTCATTTAACATTTTAATTAATGATTAAATTAAATTATTATATGTTAAATTTGCTTTAATTCTAAGTTTACTCAAAAATACAATTAAATTCATTTAATGATTTTTAAATCAATTTAATAGTCGATAAGATTAAGTGAGTTTTTATACAAACTTAAAATAAACTGTTTTTCAAAACTCTGTACTGGGATGCCCCGATTTTTTAGACAAATAATTTCTAAATTATTTTTTCTTTGCTTAACCCTCATTTTTTTTGTTCAAAATATTTATTAAAAAACAAAATAACAAACCTGACTTTTTTAAATTTTACTTAACAAAGAAACCTTGCACCAAAAATTTACTTGAAAAATATAAAAAACAAACTTGGGATTAAATTTTTGATTACCGTAACACAAATTTTGCCAAAAATGAAAACACTACTATACAATTTAATGTCCATGTTTACAGAATCACCGAGATGTGTTTGATATAAAAATAAAAAGTATAAACAAGTAAAACTGGTATTAAAAAAAATCGTTTAAGACTTTACAATTGAAAGGTTTTATTTATTATTTTTTAACTGTTTATTTTATTTAATACTGTAGTAATTAGCGAACTTGATTGTTTTAAAATGTTTGTCGTTTTATGTTATCGATGGCAATTACTTTGATTGTCAAATTAAATAGAAACTGATTATTAGTTAAAGTGTTGCATTATTTGATGCAGTTGTGTTTTTTATCACATCGTTTGTTTATTGTTTTATTGTTGTTTATCTTGTGTTTGTTGGAAACACGTAGTTTTACTCATGTTTAGTTACAAAATAGACCATTAACCAAATAATGAACCTAGAAAACGGGAAAAATTTACCCAATGTTTGGGTGATTTCCCGATTTTTTGTTCAATAATTGAAACTGTATTGATTTTTAAGGGTTTTAAACTGTGTACCGTTGTTGTTTCAACAAAAAAGGAAAATAGAAAATAAAACAAATAAAAAATAGTAAATAATGGGAAATTAAGACAAAGGGTTTTAATAAATTTTGGAAACTGTACAAAGTTTAGAAATACAGTTTATATCATAATATATCTTTATATTTATCTTTAATTAAGGTGACCTTGAAGATTCATCAAAATGCTTGGGCTGACAATAATTATTTAAAGTCAAAAACATACGTAAAATAATTAAGAACTTGTAAAAAAAAGGTTTGAAATGCGTGTAAGATAATTATAAATATAAAAAATAATTAATTAATTATTTTTGTGTTAAAAAAAGTGATTACAAAAAAATTATTTGGTAAACAAAAAAATAATTGTATTTCTTTATAATTATATTCGTATTTAAACAATTGTATTTCATATAAAAATGTAGTTTTTGATATTAATATTAATGTGAAAAGACATAGAATGATAAATAATTAATTAATTAATATGTTCAAATGTAATTTTTGATGTAAACATAAACCAAAAATATTAATTGTTTTTGACATATTTTTGATTATTGAATTAAATTTAAAAGATAAAATTATTTTATTATTATCTAGTTGATAGCATTTATATATATTGTTTTAATTAGGAATATATTGGATATCAACGGGTCGATAACCAGTTTTGTTATGTTTAAAAAAATTATAGTATGTTACAATTTTTTGAAAAAATATGTCTTGATCTTTGTTTACATATCTTGATATTGTGTTATCATAAGCAGTTCGAATT
>NW_004440227.1:0-1533 GCF_000330505.1 Entamoeba invadens IP1
TTTTTGGATTGAACAAATACACATAAATTGGGAAATGTGTTCATCTGTCCACAATCTATAGTTGTAACGTTGTACTAATATTTCCAATTTTATGTCTTCAAGACATCGAATTTTAATCAAATCTTCATCATACAAAAATCGGTTGTAATCGGTTCTAAAATGTCCACTTTTTCTTGGGTTCAATTTAAAAGTATTTTTAAATTTTGTTGAACATTTAATATCTTTGCTCTTCCAACTTTGATCATTTTCTTTCATGTTTAAAAATTTACAATATCCACATGAGTAGATTTACATATAGTTAATTGTTCACATTCTCTTGAAATATCCAGGTCGTTCAAATGTGATACTAACCCAATTTCATTAGAAGGTAACAAACAAACACTCATTTGTGTTTTCAAAAAGTCTGGTGTAACCTTTTCATACAATTCAATAAACTCACTAAAATAGTTTATTATAAAATCACATTCTTTTACACCGTTATTCCCTCCAATTTCTTTTCGAGTGCATTTTTTCAAAGGATGTGCAAATCGAAATACAAAAGCTTGAATGAGCCTGGTTAGTAAACCTTCACATACTATTCGAGCTCTTTCAATATCAGAAGATTCATTTTCTCGAACAAATGGTAATGACTGGAAAAAGGGATTGTTAATATTTTTCACTTTGTCTCGTAAATCGAACAAATATCGTATGTAATTCCAAATTCTGCAGTAACTTTCACATAATAATCTATCTGGACTTTGTAGCCAATCCATAATATGTCTGAGTTCTGAGAGTAAATAATCACAAAAGAAAAGTACGGATACAAACAAAGAATTTTCAAGTGTAATTTCTCCAAGTAGATTTCTTTCAACTTTTGGTTGTTCAAAGTGATATTTTTTTCATTTAAAAACTGTTTAAATGTATCAAAGTGTTCGAAAATAAATGATAGAATTAATTCATTGTATCCAAAACGTGTTGATGCTTAATACCTATTTGACAATGTTTCATTGCTAATTTGATGGTTAACCCTGTAATCATTCCAAAGTCCTCTCCAATATTGCGTTGAAATGTCTTTAATAAATTGGTTGATAATCAATCCCTCATTTTTTTCGAAAATTTTATTACACGCTTTTGATGTTCGGTGGTTATAACAGTAGTTATAATTGAACGACTTTTGCTTTCCTTCATTGGTGTTCAAAGATTCAATAAAATTTTGTTTTTGAATAATTTCATCTGAAATTGTTGAAGGGTTGATACAAATGTCATCATTAAGTTGTTGTTTTAATTTGTATATACACCTTTCTGCTTTTCTTTTTTTTATATTGAGCAACTAAATATTGTAATCTCATACCAAGCATCGTCATATCCGAACCACCATCAACGGTTATTCCAGTTAAATGTTCAATACTAAGGTTGTAGTGAAACAGTACTTTTCTAATCCAAGTTTCCCATGCCATTCCCGTCTTGGTACCATAGTAACTTCCAATTTTTAATTTACGTTCTTTTGGTTTTAAATTTTGGTCTAATGTACGAATATATAGACTAAACACCGAA
>NW_004440227.1:1633-3894 GCF_000330505.1 Entamoeba invadens IP1
ATATATGTGAAATAAAAATGGATTCCACTCAAACTAAAAATACTTAGAGAACCAAATAACATCAAAATATTACGATAAAAACCCACTACTTACTATTAATTTTATGTGTTATTAAACGAACACAACAATAACAATAAAATAATTATCTTATATGGTAAAACAACGCTATAAAACATCAATTTAAGTCGAGAAAAATGGCAGTTTTGGATACATTATACAATGCGTGACAAAAGAATAATAAATTGTATAGTAATTTAAATTATAAATAAACTATAAAAATCAACTTGTGAATAATAAAAATGATAGTTGAATTATTAAATATTTTATGATTTATTTTAACAATAATAATATTAAAACTAAACCAAATGAACACCTGCACAAATATAATTAAATTGAACCAAGCATGAACAGCCTTGATTATGCCATTTCATTTCTCATCTGCAACTTTCTCCTTCTCATGTCTGTCGTTAATGCCTGGGTACATTAAATTCAATCATAGGAGACGATGCTTAATATAACTTGTTTCTGATATCGACATTGCACCTTGTGATTGAGTTTTAAGTTGTCTCGTGGATACCCGATGCTTCCATGCCAATAAATGATGGCTGAAAGAGTGCTTCTGGGCATCTGAATCTCTCGTTTCCAATGGTGTTGACTTCACCATCTGGAAGTTAATGTGATTTCTTAAATTCTGATGATGAGGAAGCCTTCTGCATTTCTCTGTTGATGTCAAGAGCAATGTAGTAAACACTAATCTGTGTTTGTAGTTCACAAAATAATTAGTATATGTTTTTTATTTTTATTTATAAACATGGAAAACAAGTCTTTTGTTTTTAATTTATTACTATGAATGGAACACAATTACGTGTACTTTCAGGAAATAACGATAAAAACACAAGAAAAAAATAAGATAATTTGCAACAATTTGTCTTGGATTATTATGTTGGTTAGTAGTGTTTTTATTTGAACTTTAAATTCGATTGTAATCCATCTCTAATTATTCGACTCTATTTAATTCTTCTTGTTTTTTTTGTCAAGTATGTTTCTGTTTTTCGATAATTATTTTTATTTTTATATACAACAACATTATATTACCATTTATTGAAATAAATATATTATTTAAATAATTATTGATAGTAGAAGAAAAATATAATCGATACTAAACACAATCAGTTTAAAAAATCAATTTTCTTAAAACTATTATCAATTGTGTTGTTGTATTTATAAAAAATAATAAAATCGTTTACTAATAAGTTTCTATTATAATTATTATATTAAAGTAGTTGTCTATATATTAAAAATACAACAAAAAAGTTGTTTTGTTTATTTCGTTTTAATTGAGAAATTTGAATCAATTTTTATTTTTTTGATGGATTTCAAAAAGTAGCAATAGTATATTTTTACAATTATTTATTTATTATTGTAAATTAATGTATATTAATTTGGATTCAAGACAACGAAAAATACATTTATCCATCAAACATTTGAAAATAATTCCACTCAATGAAACATAAAAACAAGCTAATAATCCAATTTTAAATTAGTTTCACTAATAAATATAATCAATAATATCAATGAAAATTAGTTATAATTTGTATTATTTTATAATAAATATAATCTAAAGTATAAATTAAATTTATAATGATTTTTTAAATTAATTTAAATTATTTTTATATAATACAAAAATGTTTAAAAAATTTATTCATTGATCGTTTTTTATAGTAATATTATTATTTATTATATATATGTAAATCAATGTAATATTATAATATGTTAAATTAAAACAATAAATTTCTATCGCAAACATTTTTATCGAATTAAAAAACATAAACCTTATGCAAGAAGACGAGATTGTTGGCACATTTAAATGGAAGAAAGAAGGAGAAGCACCAAAAAGCTCACGACACGTTAAAGCTTCGCCTGATCCGACTTACTCGTTTGATCCCAAAGGAAGTAATTTAACTGAAGTTGAGTGTTTTAGGTTGTTTTTTTTGTGAAGAGATAACAAATAACCTTTTATTGTTTTCAAATAAAAAAATAGCCAAAGAACATAAGACTGATAATAACAAACTTTCTAAAACGAGCATCCTGAGGTACCTAGGAATTCTTCTCTACATGGGAGCTCACCATGATGTCATTAATCCCGTGGAAGAGCTTTGGTCACTCGACCACGGAAAATCTATTTATAGAAATAGCATGCCACGTGACACGTTTAAATTCATTTCTTCACACATCGAAACTTACGATGTGGGCCAGCCAGA
>NW_004440226.1:0-1008 GCF_000330505.1 Entamoeba invadens IP1
CTTTTGTTTTCTTAAATTGGTTGGACTCAAACTAAAATTGTATTTCTTGTTTTTAATTAAAAGATTTGTTTTATTGATTTTTTACCTTTTGATTTGTTTCATTAATTGTGAATCACAAAACCAGATCAAAAAAATTCAAAACTTATTTAAAAAAACAGCAAATCCAGATTTCAGTTCAAACCGAACATTTACCAAATACTTTTAATTCAACTTTTGATTGAATTATATTATTTGAAGTTTAAAATCAACAACAAGGTCGTGTAATTATGTTATAATGGTTGTTATTAATAAAAGATAAAAATGAAAAATAACAATTAGAAAGTAATTGATGCATAATTACACGACTCTTTGCAGGCTTCACACTCGATACAATCATCCGGGCGAACAACAACAGAATGTGCCTTAATAAGTTCCAACACATTTTGTGGACATACTGAAATACATGAACAGCATCCAGTGCACTTTTTGTTGTTAATTACAGGAGGCATATCATTATTAATTGTTTATAGTCTGTTTATATCCATATCCATTTTTTGTGATCTATAATAGTTGATTGTCACTTATTTTGTCAATCAAATTAACAACCAACTTAAACACTAACAAGTCATTCCACAAATATTATTTAATATTAGTAACACAAACCAAGTGAATACAAATAGTCTACATTACAACAAATTTATTTTGACTGACTTTTATTATCTTTATTATTTTTATTAAAAATTATGATTGTAAAACACTGTGTTATTATTATTTTCAAAGTTTTTTTAAAGTAATAATCAACATGTTAATATTATTCATTATTCACGTGATAATGCTTTTACTCTGTTTAAAAGTAAAAACTTGGATTGTTAATTACTCTCATCTTAAAATAAATAGAAACATAATAGTCCTGTGTAATAACGTATTATAAAATTTATATATCAAATTCATTTTTAAATAAAAACTGTTATATCAAACTCTCAATAATTCACTGTGAATTATTTTTTGAAGACCTGGACGACTTCCCCA
>NW_004440134.1:0-1316 GCF_000330505.1 Entamoeba invadens IP1
TTATAATTAGAACGTTTAACTACTTATGAAATATTTAGCATTAAACAAATTAATACTAAATTTGGAAAATCATTTTTACTTATTGATAAAGATAATAATAAATATTTTGCAAATGCTAAGATAACTAAATTTATTCTAGGATCTAAAAATAAATCTAAAAAAGATAAACTTGCTGGCGAAAAAAGATTATTTAAAATTAAAACTAATGATTTTATTGAATATACTAATAAAGATGACAATACTATTAAATTTTTAGAGATCGAAATATTACCTTAAATAAATATGAAAAATATGCTTATTATTTTTATTCAAATTGTCACTTAATCAATATGTAAATACATTAATTAATCAATATGCTCCTGATAAATCAAAAACAACAATGAATATTATTCATCCAGAAGTTTTTGTAAAGCATAGATCTATAAACCTATTAATAGGTAAACCCGGATGTTCTAAAACAACGTCTATTTGTAAAGAACTTATTAAAATAGATAAAGTTTCTAATAGTTTTCATCTTATTATTTGGGTTAATAATACTGGTTCTGATCAAACTTTATTACATTATGAGCCTTTAATTAATATTCCAATACTTAAATTTACATATGAACAATTTGAAAAAGCTTATCCTAAATTTCTTGAAATTAAAAAAACTTATAATAAAATGATGAGAAAAGAAATACCTAAAGATGAATCTATATTAGAATGTTTATATTTAGATAAATTTAGTGATAAACCATTAGAAACAATTATCGTTTTAGATGGTGCTGTTAATTGTTTAAAAAATGAATCTTCTTTATTATCTAAATCATTATATAAAACTAGACATACTAATTGTTTATTCTTTATAGCTATTCAAATATGGCGAGGTATACCAGCACAAATAAAATCAATACTATCTACAGTATGGATATTTAATTCATTTTCACCACAAATTCTACATCATATTTATAATCAAATTACTACAAATATCTCATTCGAAGAGTTTCAATCAGTTTATAATCAACTTGAAAAATATGAAAAAGATTATATTTGTTTCGTTAGATAAAGAAATAATCGTGGATTAGCTTTAATAAAATCTCTAAATAGATTTTCAAGATTAGTCAATCTTTCTTCGATATTATTTTTAGTATCAATTAATATTTTCTATCTTATTTGGATATAATATTATTTTTCCCTCTTTTCTACCTATTCTATATCCCTTAATTTTAAATCTTAAATTCAATGATTTGATTTTAATATCATCGATTTCTTTCTTGTTTTTATCATAATATTTTAGAAAATCTGATTCATTATCAAATGTTTAAGCAATATCAGAT
>NW_004440132.1:0-1110 GCF_000330505.1 Entamoeba invadens IP1
TGGCCGGTGTGTGAAATGACGAATTCACGCTCCCCTCTGCTGCCTGACCGTCATCCGCAAAAAGACCTGTTCGTGTGTGACATCGTGGATGCCGTCCCCAAGGGCGACATGGCCTCGATGGAACACCCGGTTTTCACCCTCTCGACAAAGCCGGACATGAAGCCCCGGCGGTATCAGAATGGCGAGAACTTCATTGAAGTGTCGCCGTCACGGTACGGGCTGGCCACGGTGCATGACCGCGATGTACTGATTTACTGCATCAGCCAGTGTATGGCCGCGCTCAATGAGGGGCGAACGGTTAGCCGGACGCTGCGGTTCAAGGCGCATGACCTACTCGTGGCAACGAACCGGCAGGCGTCTGGTCAAGGCTACAAGCTGCTCAAGGACGCGCTCCGGCGTCTGCAAGGCACGCAGATAGAGACGAACATCCGCCAGGGCGGCAAGGAGTATTTCAGAGTCTTCGGCCTCATCGAGTCTGCGGAAATCGTGCGTGAAACGCGCGACGGGCGGATGCAGGATGTAGAGATTACCCTGTCCGATTGGGTTTTCGACGCCATAGAAAACAACCATGTTCTGACGCTGAACAAGGAATATTTCTTCCTGCGTAAGCCTCTCGAACGGCGGCTCTACGAGCTGGCGCGAAAGCATTGCGGCTCACAGCCAAAATGGAAATGCGGCATCGAGCTCTTGCGCGACAAGTGTGGGTCGAGTTCGACCACGAAAGAATTCCGCCGCCTGCTCGGCAAGATTATCGAGGACGATGCGGCGCACGACCACATGCCCGATTACGTGATGGGCATCGAGGGGGACAATGTCGTCTTCCGTCCCAAGGCGGCTGAGGCGGTCGTCGCCCTGCCTTTCCAGGCATTGCGGTTCAAAAAGCTCGACACGCACGATGAGGCACGGCGTCTTGCGCCTGGCTGGGATGTCTATGTGCTCGAAAGCGAGTGGCGGTCGTGGGTCCACGACAAGGCCATCGACGTGAAGGACGCGGACAAGCATTTCTTGGCGTTCTGCAAAAAACGTGGCGCGTACAAACACTAAAAGCGCACAAATGTGGGTTTGTGCCTTTACGCATTCCCACGAATGTGGTGAGGTTGATTCATGATA
>NW_004440224.1:0-1832 GCF_000330505.1 Entamoeba invadens IP1
ATACAGTAAATATATGTAACATTTGGGATTTCAGCACATACTTTTATAAAGAAGAATAAAATAACTAAAAAAAATTAATAAATATAATAAAAATTATACTATAACTTGTTTCAAAAATTAAATCAAATGGTGAGTTTGAAAAATAATGAAAACCACTTAACACTTGTAAAGTTTAAAAGATACACAAAGACAACCACGGCTTCGATACATCATGTCAAATGAATCAATTCGTGTTTATTCTATTCGGATTTGAGCATAAGTAAAAGGATAATTATGGTTTATATTATTATTTTATTAGTAAATTTTAGGTGCAGAAATTGTTAAATTATAATAATAAATAGTTAATTTATTATTTAACACTTAAAATTACAACTTTATTTTTGTTTTGTCCTATTTTTCCGGGGATATTAATACAATTTTTGATTATTTTCCTTTTTTGGCTTGTGTATTGTTTAAGCACATGATATAAACTCTAAAAAACGGAAATTTATTTCATAAACTCAAGAGTTTCCGATTTTTAGACCACTTGAATTTTGTTCAATGTTATTTAAAGTGTTAATACAATTCCATTTTAATCTTTCGCAACGTCATTAATTATAATATAAATCATAGATTAACAATAGATTAAACATTTTAAAACAAAATTATAGGGGTGTAATAAAATGGTTACTACCCAAAAATGGTTATTGTCAGTGTAGAACTTCTTTTTTTGTAAAAATGAAAAACATTTTTAATAAAATTAAAATGGAAATTGGAAATGAAAAAGTGGACTTTTGGGTTCAGTGAATAAATTTTTTGATTTGAATAAGTAAAAATAGATAGAGTGTGTGTAAAATATCAAACCATTATTGAATTAACAATTAATTATATTTATATTATTAATTTAATAAGGTTATAAACCATAGTTAATAATTGAGTCAAATTATAAAACTCCCAAATTGAAAACGTTTGTGCCTATGTCGTGTTCAATTTATGCGCCCTTTGGTATCGACTTTCCAAAGGGTGATACTTTTCTGACTTTTTTATTATTGCGGACTTGTTCTTGTTATTATCACTACTTGTTAATACATATTATATATAATAATTTTGAATTAATGGAAATACAAACTTGTATGTTTAAGTTGTTATTGTTATTTTGTGTCACTTAACTTAAATAGCAGTCCATTTGCTGTATTATTTTAACACCACTTTTGAGGTTTTAATGTTCATAACTCGTGTTTTAGGTTTATAAGTTTTAATTTGTTTATTGGTTTAATTTAGTTATTTATTACCAAAATATAGTTTAATTATTTAAAATTTTAACTAAAACTCTATAATAAATAAAACAATAAATTGATTAGTTTTAATAATAATATTTTAAATTATATTATAATTGTTTATTGTTTTAATTTAATTTAAATGTTATTTTTCGATATACTATATAATAATAACAATAATAAATATTAATAGTAAACTGGTTTTATTTATAGAAGTCTTTAATAAAAAAAAATCAACTTGGTTTATTTTGTACATATCTTTGAACCAAGTGGTTCTTATCAATCAATTTTTGAATCATCTCTTGATGTTTATATGTAAGTTGAATAATGCGTATGTTAATTATGTAACTATTTTGATTTTTTATATGAAGTAAAATATGGGATCATTAAAATACATTTATTCATATTTTATTTATTTATTCATTTACAAAAGTATCTACATAAATTTCGTTTATAAAAGTGAACATATAATGATTGTTAACAGATTTAATATACATGTTTGTAATTTATTAATAATAATTTACACATATACATGTAATATGTTGTGTTGTATAAATTGTATATATCGTTAAGTTT
>NW_004440130.1:0-1117 GCF_000330505.1 Entamoeba invadens IP1
TCGAGCTCGGTACAACACCGATTAGACGATATTTCATCCCATAAGTTTCAGCAGATATCTTAATATCCATGACACCAGTGATCATACATATAACGGTCTTTTGAGAAGGTCCAGTGATCAAGATTTGTGTCCCACACCGACTGTATTTCTTATCACCAATTGTGTTGAACATAAAAGTCGTTGTTACATAACATCTTGTGTTTCTGTTCAATCCCAAAATTCTAATGTTGGCGTTGTCTACATTGCCATAGCATTCCCATCTGTTTGTGTAATTCACTTCATTGAAATCGTAGTTCGTGACTGCAAAGTCATACATCAAAAGTGGTTTGGTTTCATTGGAGTGGCTCAACTTATTGTTAACAACGTTCTGTGCTTTTCTGTTGGGCTTTTTCGACGAATACTTGGCTTCACACGTATCTAGTATAAGGCAAGATAATAATATAATAATGAAGTACATCGTTAAGTGATTTTGTAGTTCAAAAGAACGCTTATATACAATTGTTTTTATTAATAAATGCACATTTTCTGTTTTGCGCGTTTCTTTTGAAAATTAAGACTGTATTTTGCATAAGCAATCCAATACACACCAAACTTCTAAACATAAAATTCTGTTGTTACTAAGTTTAAAAGTAATTTGATTAAAATTTACAATAGTTTTTATGTCCACAAACGAGTAAATTGACTTTTTCTAAAGAAAAAACACATTTCAAGCACATTCAATTATCTTTTACAAATTTGAATGTGTTGGTCTCCTAATATATTACAAAACATATACAAGTGAAAAGTTAAATATTTTTTCAACAAACAGGAGTTAAAGTAGAAGAGTCTATTTTTATAAGATAGCACTTTTGGGAATTCACAATGCCGTGCAGCTATTTTGTGGGTTTTTCTAATAATGTCACTTTAAGTTTTTCAATTTTATATTTAAGGGCTCACAAGTAGATTTGTCTCAATATGTCTTTTTTTAAATGTTTTCAAATAAAAACAGATTTATTTTTTTATTCAAGAGTTGGTTACAATAAAGAATATATCATTTGTTTGTTCAATCTATTTCATTTAAAAAACTGTTTAAACAATTGTAACATGTGGAAATTATAATTAAAAACAAACTCAAAAC
>NW_004440221.1:0-1315 GCF_000330505.1 Entamoeba invadens IP1
TAAAATTATACATATATTTTAATCGACTTTATTTTTTAAATCACATTATTAGATAATTAAAGTTATAAAATTAATTTCATCATAGAAATTAATCAATACAACCAAATTTATTATTATCATTGTTTGTGTTGTCGTTAACATTTTACATGATATTTTGGTTATAAACGGTTCTCAGCTGTTTAATGTCGTGTTTATCATATACTTTAATAAGTTATTATTCCGACATCTTTATTTAACATGATTAATTTTTTATATATTAAGTTGTGTTTGTGATAAAAGTATGCTTTATTGTTATTGTGTCTCTGTTATTCATAGTTTTATTGTATGTATTATTGTAATTTAAACCGGTTGTTTGGGTTATGACAAATGTATTCAATTGTTCTTGATGACGAAAAACATTTTTATCATTTTGGTTTTATATTGTTCAATGTTTCAACTTTAAAATATTGTTTGTTTAATTCAAATATCTTTTATTACAAAACTCATTTATTATTTATTGTATTTTTTATTGATTGTTCAAATCAAAAATGATACATTTTTTTAAATGTAATATAATTAATTCAAATGTGTAATAACACATTCACTTCGTTGAATTTGAATGGCGATATCTTTCGTGTTGATAACTATATAATTATTGAACACAATAAGTATTTTTTTAAATCAATTAATCGATTTGTTTTTATTCTTTTCATTTATGAAAACTTTAATTCAATAACAAAAATAATTTAAGTAAGTCAAAATGTTATTTGTTTTTGTTTTTTCATCACAATTTTGATATAAATTATTTTGATTAATGGCAAATTTGCCCAAATGGTCAAGTTTTTGATTGAGTGGATACTTATATAGTAATTTAAATAAAAACTATATTTAATTATTTTTAAGAAATTTTATTTTATTATTTAAAAAACCATTGAAATAGTAAATTATTTTTTAAGTGAGTTACTTTTATAAAAGTGAGTCAAAAGCGAAGTAGTGAGTCATTTTTTGACAAGTGAGTTTTAAAAGTAAGAGGTGAGTTAATAGCCATAAAGTATAAAATTTTACCTTTTTACCAAAAAAATACTAAAAAATAAAAATAAAAAGTTCGTAAAAATGTTTATTTATAAAACTTAAAGACCTTGGTGTCTTTTGAAGAGCAAAGAAAAAAAAATCGGCATTTTCAAATTAATTACCTTTTAAAAAATCATCATTATTCACAAACATTTTATCAAATGGACATTTATATAAAACAAACATAAAGTAATTTTATTGAGTAATTTATATCATCCACAAAGTTTTTGGTGGGTTGTTTATAAAAACAAACAATATATTAATG
>NW_004440128.1:0-1713 GCF_000330505.1 Entamoeba invadens IP1
AGAAAAAACAGGTTGTCACTCAAGTCCTATTCCAATTAGGCCAGTCCAACAGATGGAGGAAGTCCACCAGAGCAACGAGATGGAGGTTGAAGTGCCACCACAAGAAGACATGGGGTTCATCCAAACAGGATACTCCCAGCAATACATCTAATCGAATCCTTTTTACTTGTTTACTTTCTTTCTTTGGAAATATACTCCCGCAAAAGAACTTAAAAAATAGATAACAATGAGTATCAAAGGTGTAAACGAGAATTCCATTCTTGATGTGAACATTGGAACATACTCGACTCACCTGCAGTACGAACATATCTTGAAGGAACTGTTTTCGGAATACATCTTGATCTACAAAACACTCTGTCAAAGCATTTCAGATCAAGATTACATCGAGCAGAAGATAAAACTTGCAAAGAAGATCCGTGAGATTGTAGACACAATCAACGATTTCAGAAGAGACCCATCATGGGAGATCCAGAAGAAACTCGATGGTGGAATTTACGTGAATTGAATCTTTCTTATCTTTAAATTGTATATGGATAGGGAAAAAAGAGAAATAACATTGTCCCCTTTTGGGACCCGCGGCTTTGAAAACAATAAAGACATCGATTCGATTCTAATGGAAAAGACTCCACAACAGTTGGTATGTGCTCGACAAGGAGCAGGCGGTAATAGCATGAAATATCTCGAAGGGTTTCGCGCAATAGAGATTGCAAACGCTGTGTTTGGGTATGACGGGTGGTCCGATGAGGTAAAACAATTCATCCAGCCCCAGAATACAGGGTGTGTACTGTCAATTGTCCGTATCACTTTGAAGAATGGATGCTACCACGAAGATATTGGATTTGGGTCTTCAGCACTTAAGACCAACCCACTTGAGATAGCAGCTAAGGAATCCGTGACTGACGCCCGAAAAAGAGCACTTCGATTGTTTGGCAATTTACTAGGAAATTCATTATATGATGTGAATTATACAAGAAACATCTCACCAAATAGTACAAACAAAAGAATTATCATACAACCAGTCAATTACACGGAAATCGTTTCCGAAGTTGAAAATTCAAAAAAGGTAATCGAAGAAAAGATTAATCAAAGTTTCAAGTAATAATTCTGTTAAAGAGATCATGAATTTATATATTCGTTGATCAAGTCTTCGCTGTCGTATTTTGGACATTCTTCTTCCACGTTTACATCTGCTACATTTCTATCCTTAGGTTCAGCAGTTATCTCTTCCATGTTTAAGACTTCTTTCAAAACCTCTTTAACGTCAGCGCTTTCTTTAACGACATTAGGATTACTATCCATTTTCTCCGTATCTTTTATAATAATCGGATTACTATCGATTTTCTCCGTGTCTTTTATAACAATCGGATGATTACTATCCATTGAATTGATTACGTCCATAATTTCGGAATCTATAATCTCCATTTTTTGACATGAAACATTTCTTGGTGTTGGAACCGCAATCTTTCTTCTGTTGGTTTCAAAAACTATACGTTTATTTGAGAAATCATCAAACGATTGATCAATACTATTCCTCTCCGAATCAGTCATTAATTTCAATTTCGACTCTAACTTGGGAATGAACAATCGATGTTGTGATACCCTTTTCACTTCTTTTGTCCCATTCTTTTTATCATTTAAGACACTCATGCATGCGTTGTACAATGCCTCTCTATTTGAGAAATCAAAATCCTCGGAGCTACATTCGCTATTGAT